>NW_008631405.1:0-16105 GCF_000691845.1 Merops nubicus | reverse complement strand
GGGATCGGGTGTCGGTAACGACATCTATGGAATAAATACAAATATTAAAATAGTCTGTTATTAACAGACTGGAAAACGTAAATAACTGTAACAGTAAATGAAACAAATTAAGAAAAGTGAGGAAACCCTATAGTTCTTCAGTTAGTAATAAATAATGGCCACTGAGAAATTGATAAAACATAAACAAGTATAACAGCATTACAGTGGTCTGCATCATTCCCAGAGATACTGGAGTAATAAACTAAAGCAGACTATTTCTTTCTGTCCCTAATTTTTCTACTGCAGGGCGGGGGGGTGAGGGGTGGGGAATCTAGGAAATACGTATAACATAATAGACTGAAAACAGTCTAAGAAAAAAAGCAGAATTGAGATCCATTATTAATTAAATACCTTTTAATTAGATGAAGAAGACCCAGAACACAGAAATCCCAATAGGTTTGATATATCTTCACTTTTGGAACAAGTGCATGCCAGTCAAAACAAATTTTCATCCCATTACTCTCAAAAGTGGTTTTAGAAGAAATGAGAGGTATGATATATGTGACAAGGGAAAACATTTTATATACTACAATTCAGTGACATTGATGTACAGCACTCAAGAAGTGAATATTCCTTTGACACCTTTCCACTGGAGCTACAATAGCTTTCAATAACTTGCCCAAATAACAGTTTATAGGGAGATTAATTAGCTGAAGCAGAACAGTCAATCTATTTTTACGTGATTCATTCCCAAAGCATACTGTTTGTAATATTTAATGAGAACTCATTCACTGATTTAGTCTCTTACCAAAATCCTCTCAGGTATCAGTTGTCTACAGAATACATAGTCCTTCCAGTGATTCTGTTTACAATCCCTAACAGTTCAAGACCTCAGCCTTCTATCTGTATCTTTGGATAAAATTATAAGTTTCTAAGCGCCAACTATTAATCATGTCTAGAAACGGGACTTGGGAATCTGAAATACTTGAATATATACCACAACTGAGAAATGTAACAATCTATTGCTGTAGAAAGAATCAGCTGAGTCATTTGGAAAATTATATATTACTAAACAAATATATGTATCCTAATTTTTATTTTGAGAATCCCATAGAAAGAAAATTCCAGAATGTCAACTTCAAGAAAATCAGACTTTCTCTATTTATTCTTCAAGAACTGGAGGATGTGTAATGAGAGGATCAGTACATCTTTCTGTATTGAATAAAGTTTTTACTCCTGACTAGGAAGTAGCTAGGATATGTCAAATCAGAACTCCATTCTTTTGGCTCTATAGATATGTTATTTATTTCAGGTGCATTCTATTCAATGAAGAAGCCAGAATTTGAATTTATTTTTCTAAAAAGAAGTTATGACTAGGACAATAGGAATTGCGTGTTTATTAAAAGTATTCTTAAAGTAATTAACCAAGAACTGTGTAAAATCTGGACTTAAAACTTATGAACTTCATCAGTTAAGTCCACCAGCAGAGAAAAGAATATCCGTGTCATCCATTACATTTGCATTTTATCTGCAAAAGCTGAATAATTCATCAAAGCAACATAACAGTAATTCTATATATTAAATAAGTTAAAAAAAAAAAAGTATGCATTGCTAGATGATATTCTTCTCTTTATGAAAAGGAATGAGGAAAATTTATTTACTACAGATTTTTTTCCTGTATTTTTCCCAATATGTAATTGCTGGGCAAAGCAAAGTGCTTCAGAGCTTTCCTGCTATAAATACTGTATAATGTATTGGAATTTTCCTTTTACACTTTATAAGGAATCATGAGGAAAAATATTTGACTATGTAATTTTACCTCAAGGAACCTACTGAAGTCTTATAAACCATATTTTTTACATTTCTGGTCTGGGAAACTCAAAAAATCACTGAGATTAATATATATGAAAAATCTGCAATTCCAACTGATACATTAAGTTCCTTTAAGTCTTTCCTTGACAGAATTTCTTTTAATGAGTAAATAGGACACTATTTGCTGAAAAGGTCCTCTCCATTATATCATCCTTGTCCTTCTGACAATTCTGAGCACCAATCCCCAGTCTCCTTGTTCTACTTTTGGATCATCATAATGTCTTGAAATGCTTAAAAGCCGATAGGAGAGAAATTTGCACAATGTGAATATCAATGTGAATTTTAATGTTTTGGAGCTAGCAGAGTTGCCTCTGCTGGGTCGTTGAGAGATGCAAGCATTCAGAATTTGAATAAGACCAGGAGACCAAGATTTTCACTCATCCTTGTATAAAAGTTGACAGGTGCGTTTTCCCTCTCGCAAAGAAAGAATTAATTTTATTTGAAAAGTCATACCCATGAAAAGACTTCGAAAGTGACCTTTATGGGAGGAAAGAGAAATGTGGGATGATCTGTACTCTTAAAATAAAGATTGACAAGTTTAAGGTGCACGCTGGTAACATATTTGAATATAAAAATACTAAACATAAGCCAAAACTTTTCTTCCCTTTCTCTCTGACACCATATTGTTCTGCAATAGTCTTATTATTTGATTTGCAGCCACCAGGAATCATTAAATTCATCAGGTCTTTTTATTCATCCTTTAGAACTTATTTTTATGCATACTCAGGTGCACCTAGATTTTAGGGAAAAATAACCACAAGTTTTATTATAAGGAGACATTGTTACATAGATACCCACTATTATTTTGAATAATTTTTTTCTCATATGATCATTGCCTTATTTTTTTGCTTACATAAATAATTTTGTGTATGCTTAAAAAGTACTTCCATGCTGCTGCATCTCCATGTAGCAGAAAACCTTGAGAATGGTGACTACTTCTGTGACTGCACCAACATGCATTGAAACAAGCCTATACTATAGCATAGAAAACAAAATCCTTATTTGTGCAACTAATTTAGAGTTATCTTTTGCTCACCCACATGCATCTCTAACACAAGCTATTCTACTTGATCTGTAACTTCCCAGAGATGTACCATTGCACGCAGAGACCTTTCTGGCAGGTACTACTGTGTAATATCTGAAAAACTAGACCTAGGCACATGAAGAAAGTAGAGTCTGTGAGGGAGTTTGAAGAGAACATGACAGAAAGCAGCTTTGGGATTTTAAGCCCACTGAAGCCCTGAAAAGTTAGAATGTAATGAAATACAGAAATGAGTTAGTTATAAAGAATCCAGAGCATTTCAGACAATCTATTACAGCCTGACTTCATCTGTAAGCAGGATTCAGGATGGACAGTCTAGGAAATAGGTATGTAGATTTACCTTGAACAGACATGATCATGGAAGCTATTAATCACAATTTGTTTATAACCATAATGACCTACATTGAGAGTATTTTACAGTAAATACTGGAAGTATGTTGATATGATGATTTGAATACAGTGAAGACACTTTTTGCGTTCTGTTTGCATTACTTAGGAGAATGATCAGAAGGTTGCCTATGTGCCCTGCTCTTTGACACAACAGAAATCTAAGAAAAAAAGTTTACTAATAGACAAAGAATAGAGAACTCACTCAAAGAATTCCAATAATCATTGTGTTGCATTTGGAGGTGAGCAAGTCAAAGCATCATAGCTTTCAACCTTTTTTTGTACACATCTTTCTGAATACAGTTCCCATTCAGTAATATGCAGCTAGAATTTAATGAGTTTGCAACATCCACCCAATTGTATATTTTTTGACAGCTGGAAACAATACATTTATAAAGACTTTTTTTTCTGGCACTGTTGTGTATCTCCATGTATTGCTGCACTAGATATTCAATACTAGATACAAAAATTGGCATTGTTTCGTATTCTAGACAGTATAAGTTTGACACCTAAAATATTAGGAGTAGACTGGAGATCACTTTAACCAGCAGAAGGATACATTTTGTAATGTATTTATTTGCATGTTTTCCAAATACACAATTATAGATAATAATGATTTCTATCACAAAATAAATAAAACACTAACAAACTTCAGTTTACTTATAAACTTAACTGTAGAACTAACTCTGCATAACAATGTCCACTTTCCAAGGGTTTGAGAGTAAACATTTGACCAACTTAGCTGGTTGTAACTGCAGTGCAACTTTGTCCAGTGAAATGGCTTTCCAGGGACTAGGCTGGGATAAAGTAGCATCTGAAACATTACAACAAATTATTATTTTTTATAATAAAGAAGCCAAAAGAGTTTAATAGGAGTAACATGAGAAATTTTTTTTTGCATATTTTTGTCTTATATTTTTTAGTTTGCTATAGTTATGTTATTTTTCAAATTGGAAAATTACTTTTAACCAAAAAGGTGGACTTGGATTCTAAAATGCCAAAACAGGATGTTCCAAAAACTTCAGAATTATTTCCAATATGCTTTCACTATTTGAAATAACTCCAAACTCATCTTTCTAAAAGTCTTTTCTTCTAATCAGTACCAGTAAAAAATCATCAAAAATCCATAAGCTTTTTTTGCCATGATTCAGGTAAACCATGGATCTATGTCCATCCAAGAAGATACTGATCTGATCTCTGATTTAAACCCTAGAGATTTCAATAAGAAACACCATTCAACCTAAGATGATATTTTTTACAAAGAATTCATTTTGCTCCTTACCCCTTATGATAGAAGAGATAAGTAGAGCAACCATGAAAAATGTTCTTTTGGCAAAAGGATTAAGACTGCCAAATTGATAGCACCAGAATTCAGGTCAGGTATGCTACAAACTGTTGTGTTTTGTATTTTAAAGCCGAAAGTCTAAATTTTTATCTTTAGCATTCCAAATGTTCCGTGGAAACCACTAGGAAAAAGTGTGGGACTTAGTCCAGGCACCATATTTTCTGAGAGACGGTGATTTAAGCTTCCTCATATTCTTTATTAAAGTTCTAAGGCTTGCAAAAGAAGTTATCACACTAGTTTATCTTCAGATTTAATCCTATTCAGTGTCAGGTATACATCCCTTTCTTTATTTTAGACCTGGATATTGCAGAAAGATCCTGCTGTGAGATCGACACAGGAAAAAAAAAAAAAAAAAGCAGATGGATTCTTCTTTGCTCATTTTACAAGATGAGGAAGAGATTCATATGACATGACCTTTTAATCTAACATAATGAGAAGTAAAAATAACTGATATTGAAGTGATTATAGAGAAAACATCTCTAAATCCTAGGTTATAGTATCCTGCCTCATTTGTAATGACAATAGAACTAGAAGAAGTGGAAAAAAAATTGACAAGAGTAAATATTCCTGAAAATGTGCTGCAACTCCATTATTCTTGATTTTGTCTAGAATTTTAGGCCATGCCATGGATATAACTTTAAATTTATTTATATTTTATAACATATGTTACTGTTGTGAAGCCACTGAATATGTGAGAATCAGGATTTCTAACATAGCTCTACCATTGTGCAGTGAAAGCACACACTAACCAAGTAGAAAAGAAGTGAGAAAAATCAGAACGAAAGCCAAATAAGAGAAGAGTCAGGTACTCAAATGTATAGAAAAGCAAAAAACCAGCAAAGCCATCCATGGAAAAAAAGGACAATAAGATCTGGACGAAAAAAAATCTTTCAGAAGCAAAGTACAATACAATACTTATGCTTTTAAAATTATTAGATTGCTCAGAGACTGGTTGCTGATCTCTGATCTAGGTTATTTCCACAAACACTTTGGATTCTGGATTGATTTTGACAAATTTGGTTGGCTGACACCCTTTGTTGTGAATTATGCAAATATAAACACAGCACATGATACTGGTGTTACTTAGAAATATTTTGTTGTTTGGCCCCATTGTACCAGTACAAGGGGATCTAATGTCTTCTTTTTACACTGGTGCAGTAAGTCCCTTGGTCCGAATCATGTATGTTCATTTCACCACTAAAGGGATGTTCATACACCTTTTGTTTGATTGGTTTTGAAGTTGTTTTTTTTTTTTTTTCCACTTACTCAATGTCTGGAATAAATGTCCACTTTGAAATCCTAGCATGTTTCCTGCCGAACCATGAACTCTTCATACCTTAGTCCTGTGTTTTACACCATGGAGGGTCCCCCGTAAATGTAAGTGGAACTAAACAGGGATTATAGTAAATCAGGGGAAACAAATGGATACATGAAGTACTTTGCACAGTGTACAGGTTATAAATTAAATATTTATTAGTACTGGTAGCTGCCAAGTTTCTGTATAACACACTTACATATATGAATTGTAGTTGCATAAACCAGTTGCATTAAATCTCAAGGACTTCTGCAAAAATTCAAGGTTATATGAACTAATCTGCAGAATAACTGCTTGTCCAGACTAGATAATAGACACTAAAAGAGCAAAAATGACAGTTTTATTAAGAGGCAAATACAAGTTGGTCTTCAATGCCTGGCTTCCATATTTTCTGAGATTATATAGCTGTCTCTAAAAAGCTTCAGTGGTGAACATCCTGTCACTGTAAAAGGTCAAACTTTGCAAGCTATCAGTAAAACTGAAGCTATACAGATCATTGGAAGAAAGAATGATTTTATTAACTTTACTCATCTGTTACATATTTACTTTGCTGTCCTTTCTCAGCAATTAGGAAGGTTATGGAAAAGAATAAAAGATGTGCTGAATGGGTGAACTGATTTCACATTCCATGCACTATATTAGAGATGAAGAGGGAGACATATAGTAAAGCTCCATTCACCGAGAAACAATGTTAGTCAAGGACTACATTCTTAGCCATTATTGGGGAAAAAAAAAAAAAAAAACAGGTAAATATTAGTTATTGCCTATGGATGATCTTTGCTGCTATGTCTGTGGTGAGTTGACTCCACAGAAGCTTAGTATCCACAGAGTGCTTGGTTATTCCTTGCCAGTCCCTAGCTGGATGGAGAGGAAAGTAGGAAGCAAAGGAGAAAGAAAACTCACTGGCTGAAATAGACAGCTGTCTTTGAACAACTTCTCTGTGTTAGTCTTCCATTACTAAAATAAGATGTTAATACCTTCTCCAACATCTGCATTGTGAAGGCAAATATGTACTCTCAAAACAGTAGCCATGCAGCCACTCAGAGAAGCAGTTGTAAGTGCTGGCTCAGTGATTGTTGGGGGTTTGAAACTAATCTTTCAGCAAGAATGAAGTTAGACAAGTCTCCAAAATGTTAATTTGACAAAATAGATCAAAATTTTTTAAGCAATGAAAGAATATTAAATTTTGTGAAAGCTTTTTAAATCATACTACTGCATAAAAACAATATAGTGATTATCTGATTCAAAACTAAAACCATTTATTTTCTAAGATTTTTACTGAGAATGTTTGCAAAAGCAATTAGGCTGATACTGTTTTGTTTTCAAAAGATGTAACAATGTACCCATACTAAATTCTGGGTTTGGTTTTTGTTTTTGTGGTAATTTAAAGCATCTAGATACTACCAAAAGTATGGGTTTAGTTTTTACTGGTAGGAATATCACTGGCATTCAGACTATCAGGATTTCTTTACTTTGAAAGAGTGGGCCAGTGATTGTAGTTTATATTCTTAACTACTTCTTCCCATAAAAAAAAAAAAAAAAAAACTTCAGCTGTTAAACCCCCAGATAATTATCCAGTTCCTTTATGTCTATGATGAATGTGGTCTCACATTTAGTAAGAAACAAGTACTTCAAAGTAGTAGTATGCATGGAGTCGATTATGGTGAAAAGACTTAAAAGATGATAGGACTACAGGATTTAGAAACCATCCTTTTGTGGTTTTCTTTCATCTTTAGTGATTGATGAGAGGCATGGAAAGTTTATTGAGACAGCTGAAGTTCTTTATGCTCATAGGAGAAATAACATAAACCATAGGAACAAATACTTAGCTATTAAAAAACAAACAAACAAACAAACAAACCAACCAAAAACCAAACCAAAACTAAACACCAAACTTCAACCAGTCCCATAATATTGATGAAGGGATCAAGTTTAGTAGGAAATGTTCATGTTAATATTGATGCTAGCTGCCAGGTCACTTGAAAACTGACAAAAGTTGGGCTACCACCTAGGAGATGTACATTTAGGTATAAAATGGAAATTTCCTCTTTTTACTTATCTGTTCCTGAGCAATAATAATTTTTTGAGGGGAGGTGACTTTTCTCTGCTTATAAGGAGATATTTAAGCTGCTCCTTTCCTATCTTTTCTTCCCATTTGTAATGCAGAATTATAGCAGCCCTGAAGGTAGCTGAAAACCTACTATCTTATTAAGAAATAAGGTATAGTAAAGTATTCTTTATCCTTTAGGAGATGGACACTGTGAGTTATAGAGTTGGTGTTAGAGAGGAGGTGATTATGTTTAGGTCTGATGTGATTGTCATCAGTAAGCAATTTTATTAGATATAAGTGTAGCTAGTAGGTATCTCTGAAATGTCTTTGAACCTTTACATCACTAATGGCTCTGAACTCGGTAAAGAAAGGCAGCCATTTTATGTGCAGTTTGTCTGTACTGAGGGCATTTTATGTGCAGCTTATCACAGAGTGGTAGGGATTGGAAGGGACCTGTGGAGATCCTCTGGTCCAACCCCCTTCCAAAGCAGGTTCACCTAGGGCAGGTCACACAAGAACATGTTGAGGCAGGTTATGGAAGTCTCCAGAGAAGGAGACTCCACACCCTCTCTGGGCAGCCTGTTCCAGTGCCCTCTCACAGGAAAAAACATTTCTTGATGTTGAGATGGAGCTTCCTGTGTTCTAGTCTGTGCCTGATGCCCTTTGTCCTGTCACTGAGCACCATTGAAAAGAGACTGGCCCCATCCTCTTGACACCCATCCTTCAGATATTTATAAACATTCATAAGATCCTTTCTCAGTCTTCTCTTCTCCATGCTAAACAGCCCCAGGTCTCTCAGCTTTTCCTCATAAGTGAGATGTTCCAGTTCATCATCATAGCCCTTTGCTGGACTTTCTCCAGTAGTTCCTGGTCTCCCTTGAACTGGGGTGCCCAGAATTGGACACAGGACTCCAGATGTGGCCTCAACAGGGCATAGCAGAGAGGGAAGGAAAACCTCCCTCAACCTCATGACCACACTTTTTAATGCACCTGAGGATACTATTGGCCTTTTTGGACACAAGGGCATGCTGCTGGTAAAATTCCTGTCTACCAGGACTCAAAGGTCCTTCTCCACTGAGCTGCTTTCCAGTAAGTCAACCCTGAACCTATACTGGTGCATGAGGTTATTCTGCCCCAGGTGAAGGACTCTACACTTGTCCTTGTTGAATTTTATTAGGTTCCACTCCACCCAGCTCTTCAGCCTGTCCAGGTCTTGTTGAATGGCAGTACCGCCTTCTAGTGTATCAGATTATCCTCTGAGTTCATATAATCAGCAAACTTGCTGAGGGTACACTCCATTCCTTCATTCAGGTAATTGAAGATGTTGAACATGACTGGATCTAGTACTGACCTCTAATAAACACCACTAAGCAACAGGCCTTCAGCTGGACTCTGCACCACTGATCATAACCCTCTGAGCTGTTTAACCAGTTCTCAATCCCCTCTACTGTCCACTCATCTAACTCACACTTCCTAAGCTTCCCTAGGAGGATGTTATGGAACTCTGTCAAAAACCTGGCTGATCTCAAGCTGGGCAACACCCACTGCTCTCCCTTCCTCTACCCACCTAGTCACACCATCATAAAAGGCTATGGCCAGGTAATTTCCTGGGTCCTCCTTCCTGCCCTTTTTGAAGATAGAGTGACATTGGCTTTCCTCCAGTCCTCAGGCACCCCTCTTGTTCTCTATGATCTTTGAAAAAATGGAGTGGCATAGCAAAATCAGCCAGCCACTCGGTACTTCTGGGTGGATCCCATCTGGGCCCGTGGATCTGTGAGTTTTCAGTTTGCCTAAATGATCCCTAACCCAATCCTCATCAACCAGTGGAGAGTCTTCTTTCTTCCAGACTTTCTTTTACCTCCAGCAAGTGGGATTCCTGAAAGCTGGTCTTAGTGGTGAAGACTAAAGCAAAGAAGGTATTTGGTAACTCTGCCTTCTCTGTATCATCTGTCAAAAGGGCAACCACTTTATTCAGCAGCAGGCCCACATTTTCCCTAGTCTTCCTTTTGCTACTGATGCACTTGAAGAGGCGCTTCTTGTTATCTTTTATATCCTTGGCCAGCTTTAATTTCAAGAAGGCCTTGGCCTTCCTTTTTGCTTCCCTACATACCTTGGCAACATTCTTATAATCCTTCCAAGTGAAAAGTCATTTTTACCGCATGCTGTAAACTTTTATTCCATATGAATTTTTCCAGAAGCTCCTTGCAAATTCATGCAGGTCTCCTGCTTTCTTTGCTTGGTTTTTTACTCAAAGGAATTCACTGATCTTGAGCTAGGAGGCAGTAATGTTTGAATGTTAACAAGCTCTCCTGGGCTCCCCTACCTTCTAGAATCCTAGCCCATGGGATTCTTCCAAGTAGGTCTTTGAAAAGTTAGCTCTCCTACTTATTTTCCTGCTCCTTCTTTCTTTGATACTAAACACCATCTCATGGTCAACACAGGCAAGGCTGTCTCCAGCCTTTACATCCCTAAACAGATCTTTGTTAGCACAAGGTCCAGCAGCACAGCCCTACTTGTTAGCTCCTCCACCACCTGCATCAGGAAGTTATCATAAATACACTGCTGGAACCTCCTGGACTACATGTGTCTAGCTGTGTGGCCTTTCCAGTAATGATCAGGGTGATTGAAGTCACCCATGAGCACCAAAGCATTTGATCTTGTGATTATTCCTAGCTGCCTGTAGAAGGCTTCCTCTTCCTGGTCTGGTGGCCTGTAGCAAACACCCACAACAGTGTCACCCATATTAGCCTGTCCCTTAATTCTTGCCCATACATTTTCAACATGTTCCTCATCACCCTCTAGTTAGAGCTTGACACATTCCAGTAGCTCTCTCAGAGAGCAATTCTACCACCTTACCTTGCTGGCCTGTCTTTCCTAAAAAGTGCATAGTTGTCCATAACACCACTCTAGTCATGCAAGCTATGCCACTGTGTATCCATAATTGCAAAGAGGTCATGGCCCTGTGACTGCACCCAGGTCTCTAATTCTTCAAATTCATGGTCTGGCTGACATTTTCATGTTTCCCCACAGACCATTTCTTTATTAATGAAAATTATAATTGCATAAATAACCAAGTCATTGAAGAAACAAACTGTGCCATGAAGGTAATCAGGTTTTCAGATGCTATAGTGATTGGTACAATCTAAGAATAAAACAACAAACAAAATTGTATTAACCACATTTCATGCAAAATTATGAATAAATTATCATCTCTTTATGTGAAAGAAAGCATTTCCACATCTTCATAACAGCCAAGATTTTTAGGATGTCATTTTCTTTTGCTGACTTGTAGTCATGGCCCAGCATGAAAGATGAGGCCATTAGGAGCAAATTTTCAGCCCATACTTTACTATCCCATCTAAAGAATACAGGAAAGATATGGTATGATTAACAACAGGAGTGATAAACAAAGCAATATCTTGACTCATGGTGCATAATGTAGCAAAGGTTGCAGTAAGCCAAGCTAGAAACCAAGTCAACAGTCAGACTCCAAACTCACAGAAAGCACCACAGCAGTTGCCAAAGAAAATCATCATTACGTACATAACCCTCATGCCATCCTGTTCTTTAGTGTCTGTCCCACCATTGCTGAAATCTGTCATAGACAGTCAGGGAGCCCTTCCCATAACAGGAATACCTATATTGGGCATCCACTACATAGACAAATGTAAGCAGAGCCAGCTTTTATGCTGTTAACTTTAAAAGCAGGACACCTGATGGTGATTTCCCAATTGGTTTTCACCCAAGGTTGGCCAGGCCTTGAGAGAAAACCAAGAGGAAGGTCTCTAGTTCCTGGCTGTGGTCATCATCCATATGTCAACCCTGAATAAAGGCTTGGGGTTTAGAACCTAGGATTTCACTATTCAATTGGATAAAATTGTCTTCTGGATATACACTTGATATGTTTTCCAGCTTTGATTATTGTGCATTTTTATGCTTTAAAGTGTTTAAAGTAAACTGAAATCCAGCATACGTGCCTACTACATTGTGTCAAGTGTGATCCAGCCTATAGGAATAACCTTGGCTATATACTATACTATAAATTTAGCTTTTATAAGTTCTCAGCATCCAGTTTCTTTTGCTTAAAAGCTACAAGCATGTCTGAAATGCCAAATGGCTTTGAGAAAATTCCACATTACTTATCTCCAGCTCCATTTTTCTTTCTGCATATGTAACACACAAGCTGATTCTGCACAATAGGGTGAAGTGAAATCATTTAAGCCAACTCCGTGTTATACAGAGTACTTGAGAGTGTGCCACAATATCTTAGAAACTGTTCTACTCTCTTCTGTTATGTTAGTATTTATACATTTTTCCATAGTGTACTAATTATTCTTTGCTGAACATCACAAGACCAAACATATACAGCAATTATGTATATTCTATCAGTTGTGCTAAGTATGTATTCAAAGGGAATACAATAGGCCCAAAAAAGAAAGGCTTAGGCCTTGGATAAAACTTATTAAGTCTGAGTATAAAGAGTTGTGATAAATTTTATTTTCTGTCATGTTTTGTTATGATTTAGTTTCCATAAGATGAACCATGTAATTCTTTTTCAGTAGATGTTACTACAAGATGTCAGAAAGAAAAACGGAAGCCCTTGAACATGTGACTCAAATGTGTTGTTAAGAATCAGTGGAATACCAACCTGCAGCTCATTCAGCCAGCTTCTTGATTAGTTAAGAATTTTTTTGTCACTTAGAAACAGTAGCAGGAAATTATAAGTCAACTAAGTTGTCAGGGATATTTGTATTATTGCAGACTAAATATTTTAAGAGGAAATAGATGTGCAAACAAGCAAGAAGGAAATCTTAGAACAAACTTAGCAGATGAAAAATGTTAAGCTTTATCATACAAATTGTTTAATAAGTTTTAGTCAGCAAGAATACATTTCAGTGTTATGCTTCATTAGAGTGCAATAGTTAATGAGCTAACTCAGGATGGAGTCACCTTATCAGAAATATGAAGAAAATGTCCTGTTTACCCAAGCTTGCTTCTTAATAAACAATGCCAAAACCTTTCTATTGATGGAAAATAAAATAATATTTTGCTATGAGCTGAGTTTTATTTTCTTGTTTATGAATGCCCATGGATAATTTTATTTAATTTTCCTTAAAGCTCTAATTTTGTTATCTTATCAATTGAATGCTGTGTCAACCGTGTGCCAGCTTTGAATTACATTACAGCAATTGCTACTGGAAAAATATTCTGAACCAAATTTAACTCTGTATTGCTCATGAACTTTTTTCCTAAGTATTTTACATGAACATTTGGTAGTTCTGTTTTCTTACATAAATTCTATGGAATTTATGTGCATTTAAACTAATTACTAATTACCTTGGTGAAGTCTTATGCTAAGATTTTCTTGATCTAGTTAATTTATACAACTTACTTAATTTTAAGAAACAACTGGAAAAACATTACACAAATTTTTAACCCAGTGAAAACATAGATGAAGAGAAAGCAGCCAATGAAAAACTGAAATTTGTTACACCATTTAGGAATAGAATATGTAAGTCATTTAGAGGATAAAAATGTTGTCTTAATCAGCACAAAAGCTTTACAATGATCTGACACAATACCCTGAGGCCTACCTGTCTGATGTAGAACACAAATTACAAGAAGGGTAGTACTTAAAAGCTATTAACAATATTGAATACCAGTAAAGCCCAGTTAAGCAATAGACATTGATGTTTCCATTGTTTTTTCAGAAGTTACATATCTAACCATATTCCATGAAAGGAGGAAATTTGTGTTGGGTTTTTCTCTTTTTTTTTTTTTTTTTTTCCCTGGGAATAACAGCTTGAATTTATCATGGAATTTGGAACAAATCACATTGACAAAGATTTACTGATCTATCCAAATATATAATAGAGTTTAGTAATATGATTATTTTCGAAAAATTAATTTTAGAAACTTCTACATGGCTGCAATATTGAATTCACCTCCTTATCTTCCTTTTTTTGTTGTCTTTAAATCAGAAAAGATTGCTTGTATTTGACATATCTACATTGCAAGAATTTAAATTGCTGAAATTTGTTTTCATCTTGATAGTCAAGCCTTGCCTTACATTATTTTGCAATAATGCTGGAATACATGAATATTCTATTAAAAAAAAAAAAACAACCCAAAACAAACAACCAAACCTACCACCAAACATAAGAGTAAATAAACATATAGGTTGAAAGCTTGGTTGATTTCAACACAAGTTTCTTAAAAGAACACTCTCAGCTAAGATTTCAGATAAAAACCTTGCAGCTTCAAATTAAACCAGGTTACATGAATGGTAGATAAAAAAAAATGGACATGAGGCAACAATGTGTGCTCACAGCTCAGAAAGCCAACCATATCATGGCTTGCATCAAAAAAACCATGGCCAGCAAGTCAAGGCAGGTGATTCTGACCCTTTATCCTGGTACAACCCTACCTAGATTACTACATCCATTCTGGAATCCTCAGCACAAGACATAAGCCTGTTGAAGCAGGACTTGTCTTACAATACTGTGGGTTGGGAGAGAGCTTTAAAGGTCATCTAGTCCACCCACGCTGCAGTGAGCAGATAGATAATCAACTTGATCTAAGTTGTTCAGATCCTCCTTCAGCCTCACCTGGAATGTTTCCAGGAATGGAGCCTGGAACCTCTCTGGGATCCAGTGTTTAATCATCCTCAGTGTAAAGAATTCCTTCCTTGTATCTAGTCTGAATCTACTCTCTTTTAGCATAAAATCATTACTTTTGTCTTATTGCAACAGGCTGTGACCCCATCTTATAGGCCCCACTTTAAGTACTGAAAAGGCTGCAGTAAGGTCTCCCCAGCCCTTCTCCAGACTGAACCCCGGCTCTCTGTCTTTTCTCATAGGAGAGGTGTTCCAGCTGCCTGATAATTTTTGTGGCCTTTCTCTGGACCCACTCCAACAGGCCCATATCTTTCTTGTGCCAAGCACTCCAGAGGTGGGTACAGAATTTGAGGTAGAGTCTCACCAAGGTGTAGTAGAGGGTGAGAATCACCTGCCTTGACCTGCTGGCCATGCTTGGTTGACATTCTAGGCTGCAAGCAGTGCAATGTTGAATCATGTTCAGCTCTTCATCCACCAGAACCCCAAGTCATTCTCAGCAGGGCTGCTCTCAATCCCTTCATCCCCCAATTTGTATTGATACCAGGTTTTGCTCCAACTCAGGCTGCACAACCTTGCACTTGGCCTTGTTCAGCTTCATGAGATTTATAAGCCCACTTCTGAATCTTGTCCAGGGCCCTCTGGGTGACATCCTGTCCCCAATGTGTCACACTCTGTCACACAGGACACACTGTCCTGTGTCAGCTGCACCACTTAACTTGGTGTTCTCAGCAAACTTGCTGAGGGTACACTTGATCCCACTGTCCATACCATTGATGAAGATATTAAACAGTAGTGGTCCAAATACAGACCCCTAAGGGACACCACTTTTCACCAGTCTCCATCTGGACATGAAGCCATTGACCACTACCCTTTGGATGTGAACATCCAAACAATTACTCAGTCACTGAACAATCTATCCATCAAATCCTTATCTCTCCAATTTAGAGGAAAGGATGTGGTGGGGAACTCTATGAAAGGCCTTATAGAAGTCCAGATAGATGACATTCATAGCTCTTTCCTTGTCCACTGGTGTAGCCACTCCATCATAGAAGGGTACTAGATTGGTCAGGCAGGATTTGACCTTGGTGAAGCCATGCTGGCTATCTCAAATCACCTCCCTTGTCTCCACATGTCTTGTCATAGCTTCTAGTAGGATCTGTTCCATGATCTTCCCAGGTACAGAGGTGAGGCTGATAGTTTGGTAGTTCTCAGGGTCCTCCTTTTTACCTGTTTAAAAAAAGGGTGTATTGTTTCCCAGTCACTGGGGACTTCATGTGGCTGCCATGACTTCAAATATCATGGAGAATGGCTTGGCAAATAGATCAGCCAGTTACCTGAGGACTCTGGGATGCATCTGGTCCCATAGAGTCCTCTAATGAAGGCATTAAAAATAGACAAAATATTAATCACCCTAATATTGAAAATACTTAATCTTATGCCCTCTCCAGACCTTTCAGAGCTGTAATGTGCTAAAGATGGTGTTGTGGTTTGAGGCTTG
>NW_008631404.1:26415-26999 GCF_000691845.1 Merops nubicus | reverse complement strand
GGACACGGCCCCTTCTCCTGCCGCTCCCTGGCCTGCGCGGGCCGACGGCAACCTGCACTCAAGTGGAAGCGCCCAAAGAGACAGGGTGGACCTTCCCAGTGCCTTGCCAACGGACATCTTCTTGGCACCGCGGTTTCCTGACGTGGTTTTGCCAGCAGGTAGCGTGAAGCCCGAAGCTTGTTATGGGGAAGGTAAGCAGTCCTGATGGAGCGACTTCCCTGCCAGCCGTGCCACCACAATACAGAGCGTGCCCTGGAATATGCAGTTTGGATAGAATCACAGAGTGGATTGGAAGAGACCCTAAAGATCATCTAGTTCCAACCCCCTGCCATGAGCTGGTAGAACAGGTTGCTCCAAACCCCATCCAACTTGGTCTTGAACACCTCCAGTGATGGAACATCTGGAACTTCCCTGGGCAGCCTGTGCCAGTGTCTCACCAACCTCACTGTGAAGAATTTCTTCCCAAAATCAAATCTAAATCTACACTCCTTCAGTTTAAAACCATTACGTCTCATCCTATCACTACAGGCCTTGATAAAAAGTCTCTCCCCATCTTTCCTATAGGCTCCCTTTCAGCACTGACG
>NW_008631404.1:22738-26359 GCF_000691845.1 Merops nubicus | reverse complement strand
CTCCTCCTGGCTTCCCAGCAGAGGGGTTCCAGCCCTCATATCATGTTTGTGGTCTCCTCTGGCCCCACTCCTACAGGTCCATGTCTTTCTTATGCTGGACCCAGCACTGCAGGTGGGGTCTCACCAGAGTGAAACAGAGAGACAGAATTCCCTGTGTTCCTGCTCACTGCATGGGGGTTGGACTAGATAACCTTTAAAAGCCCTTTCCAACCCCAAACACGCTGTGATCCTGTGCTCTTCCTCTCCACACCCTGTACCCAAGAGGGCAGTAACCCCTCTCTGTCAATGGTCCATGGAGCCTCTCCCACTGCCTGGTGGTGGTAGGCCTCACACTTGGCCCACAGGCTGATCCCTGCCAGGCAGGAGCTGAGGCAGGGGCTCCTTTCCTGCCACTGTTCTTCTGTGGTCCATGTGTTCATGGAGATAACCCTTGGATAACCCAAGCAGTAGATCAAACCTATTTGAGCATCGGAATCAAATTATATTTTGACAATAAAAATAAGAAGGAGAGAATGTACACAGGTAGACTAGTGAGGTGGTGAAGGAAGCAATGGGAGTGTGTTGCAGTAGAGCCTTTAGCCCATGTGTATCCTGAAAAGCTGTGGAGGTTGCACTGGCAGGGTCTGTCATCTTTGAAAGGTTCATCTACCTGAGAGCAGCAGTTGGTCAAACATTGTTTAGAGGCCAAAACTTCAGCTAGTTTCCCACACACACAAAATAACCCACTGAAGTAGAGGTAAGGCTGTAGAACTGGGTGCATGCTGAAGGTGAGCAACAGTTTACCCAACAAATTTGCATCTCACTTGTACATGTTTTATAGCTACGTATGTATCTTCTAATATTCAGTCAGAGCTGAATCAACCTTCAGCTCCTCTGTGTTTTATTGCTTGTAATCTGAACAGAAGCAACACCCATTTGTTGGTCTGTTAGATCATTAGTAATGTACCTTCAAATCCTTTTCATCTGTGCTTGTGTTTATTCAGTAGTTCAGCTGACTTAGGAGGTGGAGGTGCCTTTATAACCTGTGTCTAAGGAAGCCTGCACATTCCCTTTAAGTCTGGGATTTTAAAGGCACTTAGGTGTTTCAAAATCCTACTATGTGCTTAACTGCTGTAGATTACTTCTGGATGTACTTTAAAACCCCACTAAACACCTCCTGGAAATTTAAGGCACCTAAGTGTCCTTAAAGGTTTCTCTTTAGGTGCTTTGTCTGACTGAGTCCATGAGATTCGTTCCATCAATAGATTAACACAGGAATGCACTGTAAATACTGTACAATGGATTTTCACTCATATTTGGCTTTCTCAGATACCAATAATATATATTGACTTTTAACCTGTACAACTCACAGTCTTTTTAATTCCCATTCACTTCATAGGCTAATTAAATATTTAGAATATGCCTTTTCACAATGTACAAAATAGTAAGAAAACTTTCTAAAGATTTCACTTACAGATTTTGTGCCTTCACTAGTTTTCCTTTTTTCCCCCCTTTCTTTTGCTGCTTTAATCCCACTTCTGTTGTTAAAAAAAAAAAAAAAAAAAATTAATATATTCAACCTGAAAAAATTAGAAAGATGTTGCACTATCTACAAATTATCAACCCAGCTTTGCAAACTGTTGCTCCAGACAGTCTCTTGAACAATCAATTTACATGACTTTTATTCTCAAAGGAATAGTAAAAGAGGTCCATGCTTGCATTTTAGGGAATGGGATGACCCTTTGTGACAGACAGGATGTGGATTAAGGAAGATCTGACTGGGAGCCCAAGCCTGGATTAGCCTGACATTTCTAACTTGGAACAGTTCATTTCCACTGGACAACTTTTTGGTGCTCCAGTGTGCTGGGCAGAGCCCACGTGGTTCTTTATTTCTGCTAGTCAGCAATCACAAGGATTTTGGCTGTCAGTCTAAGTGGTGGTATCAGAGAGTAGCAGCAAACTAAATGCTGGGGTTGCTCCTGTGTGAGCTCCATCATGCCAAGCTTGACCATGCTCATGGTCAAGACAAAACTGTAGAGCCTCAAATGTTCTTGTCTTCAGGAGTCCTCACATACTCCCTGTTCTTGCAAAGGCTAAAATAGAAGTGGATACCTACAAGGTGATGAATTTCTCACAATGTGTAAGGTGCCCATGCTATGGAGTAGAATGATTTTCCAGGAACAGCCACCCAAGCAACATCATCTCCCACAAAGTCACATGGAAATTGGCTTTAATGCCCTGGAAAAACCCCAGCAAAGTTCTTCTGCATTTAGCTGGTCATATGATAGAATTGTTAAGCTGCTTCCTGCTTTTCAGGAAACACATTTGTGTTTATATCAGGGTTGTTGCTAGGACTATTTCTATTTACTGGAGATTTTAAGGACCAGAGAGAAATTCATGTCACAGTGGAACAGTTAGCATGATAGATACTGTTTTCTCTTTCAGAGTGATAAATATTCTGCAATTTGATACATAAGAATATGAAGAAGGGACTATCCAGTGTTGTAAAGCTTGTATAGCACTTACAGTAACTACCAAAGCAATCCACATAAATATAATTCATTACATAATTTTAATTAAATATAATCCACATGGTGGATTCACTCTGACAGCTTGTAGCAGCCTAGTAAATGCTACTAACACCATGGTCACCTTTAGGAAGGAGGCCCTGGGCTCAGTGTTGTTCCTTTCTCTCCTCTTTACTTTGAAAGCATTTCATGCAAGTTTGAAAAAAAAAACTTAACCCCATTTGGCTTTGGGGTCTTTTTTATCTGGCTTCCTGAGGAAACAAGGCATGGGAAGGCAGACTCTGTGGAAGTGCATGCCTGTGTATTTCCACCACCATCACATACACGTTTCTCACAGGTGAGAGGTGGTGGTTTAGCCCACAAGATGTGGTTTGAACTCTGATGTGAAAGCAGAAGTCACTCTGTCAGGTCAGGGGTGAATATGTTTGTGGATCACGTGTCTGAGAGACCGTGAAGCAGCACTGGAGGAGTCACACCCTCTTGTCAGAAGGAGTTTCTAGCTTTTATCACACACTGTGGGTTTTTTTCACAGTGTTTTTTTTTTTCACATACTTTTCTCACCATTTGGCAAGACAAATGGAAAACTCCAATGGATAACTCCAACCCTGAATATTAACCTGTTTGAGTTCAGGTGCCTTTGAACTTTCAGCACTTGCTGTCTTTCCATTTGTAACGCTTTTTCTGTCCTTTGGAAAGGAGCATTTTCTTTCAGCCCTTTGTTTCTCCCTGTGCTTAGCCTCAAGGGTAATGACAACTCATCCAGGACTTGGTGCAGAGCTGGTCACAGTGATTTTTGTGCACCAGCTGTAGCAGCTGGAGAAGAGGGAGGCATGTACCTGCCTGTTTTGTCAGGCAGAATGTGTGTTTGGTGTGGCTGTGGTTTTAACTTCCATTCTCCTAGGTCACTTAGCTACACAAACAAACAGAGCTGGAGAATGGGCTGCACCATGTGTTCAACAGAGCCAGCAAAAGATCTAGGTTAGTGTTTCTTAGAGATACAGCCAAGAGTATGCACACACAAAGTGAAGGCAGGAGTTCATCAACATTCAACTCTCCAGCCTCTGTGCATCAGAGATTTTGGGCACCTGAGCTGTCTGAAGGGCAGAGTGAGAAC
>NW_008631404.1:22387-22707 GCF_000691845.1 Merops nubicus | reverse complement strand
GTGTATGCTGTTTTCTGTAGCAGGCAGAGTGAGTGGTACAGCTGTAAGAGGACGATGACTCTGAGATATTGCTGACTTGCTGTTGGAGTTTAGCTGCCTCTGAATAGATGCCAACACAATGCAGAGCTTATCAGGAAAGTCCTGGTGTTTGGAGTGTGGGAGACATTGGAATGAGGACAAAACGGTCTGTTAACCAGAAGTGGTGCTAAAGACTCTCAGGAGAAAAAGCATGTTCTGACCAGGTGAGTCCACTGGCAGCAGCTAGACTTGCTTAGGTGGAAGATCCACCTTATCTAGAATTACTACATCTCTGACAGCAG
>NW_008631404.1:11438-22358 GCF_000691845.1 Merops nubicus | reverse complement strand
CATGGTAATGCTTCCCCCAAAATGCCCTCCTACGTGCTGGCAGCCAGTGATTAAGGCTTTGTTCAACCAAAGAATGGATCTGGACTGTCATATTTAATAGTCTGGATGCTTCAAAAGGACTTTACATACCCAATGTAACTGGGTTAAAGGAGTAGTTAAGGACTGGGCTGAAAGTGTTAGCCTAATTAATGTCACTGTGTTTGAGGGGGACATTGCACCCCTGTTATCACAGGTCCTTGCTCATCCCCCTCGTCCATGTGTACCAGCTCTACTGCAGCCTCTGTGGCATGGCAGAGACAGGAGTCAGCTTTATGCAGTGGTGTAGGATGCTTCCTGCTCTGGTCTTTATTTTCTAGGAAGTGTTAACATCATGTTTGCCCTCTGAATTGCTGCTGAGGGGTTTTTCCCCACTGGACTATCCACACTACCTCCATGGTGTCTTTAGAGCGTGGTGGCAGCTAAATCAGATCCCTTCACTGCAGACATGGGCTTGTGTTATGCAGTTATGGTTATTAAATTTCATTGGGTATGGCTTCATTCAAGTACTTGAATATTTATTGAAATACTTCTGAAACTCAGTCCAACTGATAGCAGCTTTGACTACCCTGAAGATTTTGATACAATCAAAAAGATTCACCAGTTGAGTCCTGGGTTCAATTTTGGGTGCCACAGGATAAGAAAGATCTTGAGGGGCTGGAATGGGTCCAGAGAAGGGAACAAAGCTGGTGAGGGCTCTGGGGAACATGGCTTGTGAGGAGCAGCTGAGGGGGATGGGGGTGTTTACTCTAAAGAAGAAGAGGCTGAGGGGAGAACTTACTGCTCTCTACAGCTCCCTGAAAGGAGGTTGGGGTGAGGTGAGAGTTGGTCTCCTCTCCCAAGGAGCTGGTGATGGAACGAGAGGAAATGGGCTGAAGTTGTGTCAGGGGAGGTTTTCCATTGGATCTTAGAACTTATTTTCTTCAAGAGTGGTGATGCATTGGCCCAGGCTGCCCAGGGAGCTGGTGGAGTCACCAGCCCTGAAGGGGTTCAAAAAACATGTGGATGTGGTACTTCAGGACATGGTTTAGTGGTCATGGTAGTGTTGGGCTGATGCTTGGACTTGACGATCTTAAAGGTCTTTTCCAACCTTAATGATTCTATGATTCATTACTTTTTCTTTTCCCCAGATCATTTAGAATTAAGCTGATCAAGTCCAAGCACAAATAAGAGATCTGACCTAGACTTTTGTTTCTGGTCTTCTATTGCTAAAGTGAGAGAGCACCTGCATCCCATCCCACCCCATCCCATTCCACCCCATCGAGCTCAGTCTGCTTTTGTACATCACCTTGCAAGAGCAATCTGTACTGCAGTGTGTCGGAGGAGGAGGGGGAGAGGAGAGGAGAGGAGTAGGTTGTGTTACACAAACTGACTCTTCCTGGTTTCATTCTCTGAGAAGACAGACAGAGCAGTAGACCTCTAAGGCAGAGGGTTGGAGTCCTGCCTCACCTCTCAGTGATTTAACACTTACTAAGCACAGCAAGCACTTGAGATGAAACGTAGCTTTCCAAGTCACAATGATTCACCTCTCTGTGAGAAACACCTGCAGGAGTAGTTTTGCAGCTAAAATCTATTATAAATTGCTCGGGTCAGTTCTTAGGTTCCTCAGGTGAGTCACAGTTTTCTTCCTCAGCCTTTTTCTGGGGTGGTGGGTGGCTCCTGGCTGCCACCCTCCCCTCACGGTGAGGGAGCGAGATCCACTGGGATCTATTCCTATTCCTCTGTCGGGCGTGTCCAAACTTCCCCAGCCCCTCGGCTGCAGGACAAAGGGCCCGGCAGAAGTCCCCCCGGGGCAAAGCCTGGCTTATTTTTAACAGCGGGGGCCGAGGCACTGCCGGGGGCAGGTGGGCAGAGCTGCTGAAGGCATCCGGGCTGGTCCTGAGTGCACAAAGGCAGCCGAAGCATCCCCCTGCGAGCAGGGTGCTCCGGAGCTGCCGGGGGGCGGTGAGGAGGGGCAGGCGACGCTGACACCCCCAGGGACCATCGTTTTTCCTTCAGAACCCCACCGGGCAGCAGTGAGATGGATGGAGGGAGCCCGCCCGCCTCCCGGGCTGCAGCCTGCTAGCAGCATTACCATATTAATGACTGAAGGGCTGACGAATGCTAAGAATGCGGGAGGTCACCGTGGGCCGCAGCCAGGCCTCGGCCCACTGCCGAACAGCCCCTCAGGGCCGCTGCGCTGCCGACCCGCTCCTGCACAGCCCAGTGCCCCCACTTCGGGGAGGGTGTGGGGAGCGGCTGTCGCCTCCGCAGGGAAGATTTGCAGAGAGAGACATCTCTGCCGTGTGAAACGATTCCATTGTGGTGTCTCTGCGCTGAATAGGGACTTTATGTGACACGTGGCCTCTAAGATCTGTCAGGAATAGGGTGCAGCTCTAAGCAGCCAAAAGGTTTTTATCTCAGGACAGCAGCTTGGTTAGTGTGGAAGACAAGTTATGCTAAAAATGCTACATAAACAAGGAGACTGACCAGTTCTATTGAAAAAGACTTAATATGAGCTGCAAAAGACAGATGAATGACTTTTCTTAACATTTTTATTTGCCTAAACACTCCCCCACCCTCCCAAATATTTTTAATTTTAATGTGGCCAAAGGGCATGTGGAAAAGGTGATGGAAGATCTCAAGTTGCATGTGTAAAGAGGTCACCACAGCACGGTATAGAGAAATAGCAGAGGGCACCAAGTGCTTGAAGCTGGTGAGATCTAGACAATGGCATCAGACAGAGAAAGGCTTAAACAAAAGACAAGAGGAGCAGTGCAAAAAGTGCTGAGAGCTTCCAAGTGAAAAACAGAGCATAGCAGGTGGAATGTCCTCAGATTGCACCAAGGGAGGTCCAGGCTGTGTTTTAGAAACAATTTCTTCCCCAAAAGGGTTGTGAAGGCCTGTGCCAGGCTGCCCAGGGCAGTGGTGGAGTCCCCATCCCTGGAGGGGTAACAAAGCCATGGAGACGTGCTGCTGAGGGACATGGGTGAGCAGTGACCTGGCAGTGCTGGGCTAATGGTTGGACTTGATTTCTTGAAGGTCTCTTCCAATCAAAACAATTCTATGACTCTATGATTTTCTAAGGACAGAAAGCCAACCAACAAACAAATGTCAAAAACAACCAAAAAACCCCCCAAAGACAACCCAACTGTCTGGAGAGGTCGAAGTCATGGAAACAAAAGTGACCTCTGTGCATTAGGTTGCTTCTGCCTTTACTCATGGCTGATGCTGGCAGTGACACAACCTGCCCTGCTTCCACTGATCCCAGCTCATGCAAACTGAACACGGTACCAGGTCAGGGCTGGTGTGACTAGGAGGAACTGAGGGAATTGGTCCCTGGATCCAGCAGTCACAGGGGTGAAACTGTTAGAGACTGTAAATTCCATATCTAGACCAAATTCTGAGCTTAATGTAGTTCACAGAAAGTTTTCATGATGCTGAGGAAAACCAGCTTGATCATCCCATCCAAAGAAGCAATGGCTTTCTGGGGAGGCTGGAGTACCTGTTTGCAGCAACAATTTAGTCATTTCTGATTGCAGAGAAAATGGCTGTGGAATAATCAATGGTTGCTGAAACACATCAGTTATTCTGAAAGACAGTGACTTGTATTGGGGAAGCACAATCACTGTGTGGGTTAGAGCAATATTCTGAAACTGTTCTAGGCAGCTTCCCTGAGCAGGCAAGAATGCAGGAAAGCTGCAGCTGCAGAAGAAGAAAGCAGGAAAGCTGCAGCTGCAGGAGGAGAAGAAAGCAGGAAAGCTGCAGCTGCAGGAGGAGAAGAAAGCAGGGAAGCTGGGAGAGCACCTCTGCTGAGCACATGTGGTACAGGAATCACTGAAATAATGCCATGTGCTCTCCAGGTTTTCAAGAAGAAAATAAGAGTACTGTAGGCTTCTGTTTGTCTATCTCAATAATACATCAGTACTCCTTCTATTTATAAATACCATTGTTTTCTTGCTTATTCTCTCCTGATTTTTGAGATGGGGAAGAGCATTTGAGAATACCACTTAGTAAAGAGCAGCAGCAAACCAAGTCATGGACCTGTGTGAGGGAAGATCTTTGCAATTAGAGGTGCTTTTAACATAAAGGATTATGGACTTCATGGTGTAATTACAAAATGCAATAATTATACCTAACTTTCAGACTTTAAAGGACTTCTTAGATGTCTGAGATTTCTCTGGGCCAGTACTAGACTTGACTACCCACATCATTAAGCTATTGTTTTCTTAAATAGAGTTGTCTGAGCTTGATTGAAGCTTGGGCTTTTTTAAACACACAAGAAAATCACAATGAGCCTGTGACAATAGTTACACTATTTAAAAAAAAAACACCCCAAACCTAATCTATACATAATATATGCCAATTATTAAAGCAGACTTTTTAGAAAACTAATGATCAACCAAATTATTGCACAGAATGCATTACCCTGATTCTGGAGTCTGTTAAGACATACTGTATTTCTAGTGTTAAACTTCATTAGCTGTTTTATAAAACAACTAACAGGACTATTCCACTGTTCTCTTTCAAGTGCTAATTAATACTTATTAATAAATATTCCTAACCAAGAACACATTAGGAGTGAGGTCTACTAGGAATGATTCAGACTGACAGCTGACCTTAGAAAAACCACGCTTGAGATTTGAGGTTAGTAAATAACTTGCATCATGACAGCTGAAAATATTAACCCTGTCCTGTGTATGACTGGATTTTGCCTCTCCAAACACAGCTGTAAAAAGCCATTCAGAAAACACTCCAAAAGATTTGTTTCCAGTTTTACTAGTCATCTATTGCACAGACAGCTTGGGTTTTTTGCTTATTTTTACTTTCAGTGTTTTGTGCTTGTGATGGGTTCACCCTGGCTGGCTGCCAGGTGCCCACCAAGCTGATCTCTCACTCCACCTCCTCAACCAGACGTGGAGAGAGCAGATGAAAAAGCTCACGGGTCAAGATAAGGACAGGGAGATCACTCATCAACTACCAACACCAGCAAAACAGACTCAGCTCAGGGTAGATTCATGTACTGTTAATTAAAAATAAAAAAGGAGAGTGAGAAACCGAGGCAAAACTAAAAACACCTTCCCCACTCCTTCCCAAGCTCAGCTTCACTCCTTCATTCCCAGCTCTTCTACTGTCTCTTCCTGACCCCAAGTGGCACAGGAAAATGAGGATCATGGTCAGTTCAGTTCCTCCTTGCTGCTCCTTCCTTTTCACAATTTTCCTCTGCTCCAGGGTGGGCCCTTTTCCTTCAGGAAATGCTCCAGTGCAGGTCCTCTCCATGGGCCACAAGTCCTGCTTCTGCATGTGCTTTTCTCTTGCCAGGAGCTCCCTTCTGCATGTGCAATCCATAGGCTTCAGTGTCCTTCAAGACACGTCCAGCTGCTGGGGCATGAGGTCCTCCATGGGCTGCAGGGGGACAACTTGCTCCACCATGGTCTTCACAACGGGCTGAAGGGGCAGCTCTGCTCTGACACCTGGAACACCTCCTTTTCCTGACCTTGGTGTCTGCAGGACTGTTTCACACCTTCCTCAGTTCTCTCACAGCTGCTGCACAGCATTTTTTACCCTTTCTTAAATACGTTTCCCCAGAGGCACCACCAGCTTGGCTGAAGGGCTCCACTTTGGGCAATGGTGGGTTCCTTTTGGAGCCAGCTGGAAGCAGCTCTGTGCACTGCAGAGGTAGCCCCAGTCTACTCACAGAGGCCACCTCCACAGCACCCATCCAACCCCACTGCCAACATCTTGCCAGTAAACCCAGTACAGTGTATTTTGTGCTTTTCCACAGCAGGTAATCAGAAATTGGGAAATCCTTGTTCTCCCACGTGAGGGGAACAGCTCAATAGTCAAGCTTTGCAAAACTGTCCCTTAAGCTGAGAAGAGGATGTATTTATTAGACAGAAGTGTGCTAGGCTGAGCACACTTACATGTTATTCCTCCTGAAGACTAAATTAATCCTGAACTAGACACATCTAATCTGTCACTAAACTAAATTCTTACCTCTCTGCAGTCAGATGTGTACTAGCTAGCTGTAGGTAAATAACTGCAGAGTCTTTGGGAGGCATTATAGGAAGAGGTCCTTGGTCCCCACAGTATTTAGTGAAAAGCAGAGACTGTCCAAGTCTTCTATCTCCTGTACTCTGTAGTTCTGCAGCTTTGGTACAAGATGGAGGGGGACATTCTTTCTGTATGAAAGCAAACCCAGATTGCACCATTTCTCTGAGGCCAGAAGATGAGTCAGCAGTGAAGAGTTAAAAGCCACATAATGGTATTCAGTTACTTCACTGCCACAGTCCAGCACTTGGAAACTGCCTCTGCCAGACCATAAATCCATTGACATTCATGATTATTTCAGGAATTAGTTATTCTGGAAATTAACAGAGACAACATCCACAGCCATCATTTGATTTTATTCATTCATAGACAGTGTTCCCTTAAAATTGGCACCATGCATCAGAAAGCATCACCATCAGTGACATGTAATTCTTACCCACCTCAGCTTCCATAGCAAGTTAATCTGCTGAGCTTGAAAACTGTGAAGTGGCAAAATCCCACCTTCTTCCTTAGCAAAACAGCAACCCTTGTGTTGATAAATAACTGCATACAGGACAAGGCAAGGTAGAGAAAGCAGCAATAAACTCTAACCCCACAAGGATACTTACTAATGCCTAACTCAAATGGTATGTTAATCACATTAATACCTCCAGTGAAACTAGAGGCATCAAGTCAAAAATATGCCTGGACTTTGGTTTACAACTTTTTTTTCTCAATTAAAGCAACTTGTGTCTTCATTTCAGATGCCATCTCAGGAAAAAGCACACTGAAATGATTTAGAGTTGTAATTCTGGATAGTTACAAGCTATCATATGTAGTTATCTTCACAGTGAGTGTTCAGAATTACCAGCATTTCCTGGATTGGGAACACCTATCTCTCTACTCACTGTACCAAAACACCTTCCAGCTCAAAGCCCTATTTCCCTTTCTTTACTCTCCCCTTTCTCTGCAGGGAAGGGAATCAGGATGTTTCCTAGAGCATATTCCAAACGGTCTATGGAGTTTAGACCCTGCCTTTTCTTCTCCCCATGGACAGATGAGCTTGTAACCCTTTTTCTCCTGAAACAATAGGAAGGTGCAAGAAAGCAATGACTTGATGGGTTTATGAGAGGAAGGAAATGAAGTAACAATGATAAATTACACACACACAAAAGCTACTGGATTCTTCATTCTAGTCATGAAGGGAGCAACTTTGTTTTGCCTGCAGAACATGAACAGTGCCTGAGTCAACAAGATCGAGTACTTCAGTGAAAATTCCTTTTTTGGTAACTAGAGAGTATGACTTGGTGCATTGTTAGTAAGTGATGCAAAGCAACAGCCAGAAAGGGTCACTGCAAGCAAGGAGCCAAGTAAACATGTTTCACACCTTCCACATGTCACTGCTACCTTGACTGCAGCAGTAACAGGTGATTAACTGAGTAGGAAAACTTCAGGCTAAAGATGTCACCTAGTAAAGCCAGCTTCTTCTCTACAGGCCTGCAGCTGAGAGCCTGTGATTTTAGTTTTTCTCTCTTGCTCTTCTATATCACTGGTATATCATTTTCTGAAAGGTAAATAATGCTGAAGAAGTTTTTCTTTGCTGTGTACCACATACAGCTGCAGTAAAAGCTACACCTCCTAAGCAGCCTGTAAAAACAAAAATATATCCAACTGGTTCCAGCTCAGAGAATTACAAACTCCTCCACTTTGAGCCAAAGCCAAAACTGTATCTCTGAGAAGTTAGTACAGTAGCAAGTATCTTTGTTCAGCTGTTTGCATTTTGAATTAGAGGGAGATACTCTGAGATGGGCACTTTGCAGCTCACATGACCTTCAACAGCTCAAGTTCTAACTGTTTATGTGTAAAGTTGTCAAAGCAGCTTAAAAACATTGCAAAATCCTCCTGGGTTAGTGGTTTAGATCATGTTAAGTTCTCACATAGTGCACTTGGAAACTACAGGGTTAGTTCTGTAAGAACTGCCTCTGGCTAGAGGAGGCTGGAATCTGAGATCTGCACAGTTCAGACTTGCAAAAGCTTTTGTACTCCAGATGTTGAAGAGGCAATTCACACAAAGCAATAATGAGCTATGCAAGTGGGTTTGTTTTGGTTTTACTGTTGGTGCTCCTGCCATTAGCAACATAAATATTCCTAGGAGCATTACATAGCATTTGCTTTCAGTCAGTGTGCTTGTTTTAACATACTATATGGTCCTTAAAAGCTGAAAGAATGAATGATCAAGTCCTTGCACTGCATCAGATAAATGCAGCTCCTTGATAAGGGTAGAAAGACTTGGGCCAACACTTGCCATGGCAACAATCATCCCAGGGGTGCCTGTGTGTGTGTTTGAAGAACACTACAGATGGAGTAGAAAGCTTCCATTTTAATACAACCCTTTCTCTTTACTCACAGAATAGTTTGTTTTCTTCTGAAGGAAGCCTGACAGTGCTGCAAGCTACAGGCATTCTTCCCTGTGAGAAATTAGGAAAGAATCCATCCTCCCCCTGTCTGGAAAAGTGTGCCACCCCCTCTCCAGCAAACACTCAGAGATGGGAAACAACAGAAATCCAGAAAATAAACACCAAAGTTTTTCTTAGCTGTCTACTTATTTGTAATTCCATTACTGAAGAGACAGGCAGAGAACTACCAAACTTGTGTCCATCAGTGCCTTTAATCACACTTGGATTTAGGCTGCTTTTCATCAGAAGTGATTTGCTGCAGCTCCAGCTGGCTAAGTCACATCCATGAAGGGAAGGCAAAAATAAGCCTGTGAAGGTGAAATTTGCAGATAAAAGCAAGAGCACTACTCCCAGGTACTAGTGACATTTGGAGTGAACAGACTCAGCTGGCAGGTCAGAACAGAGCCCACTGACCATGACACTTGGTCTTGTCAGTCCACCTTCAGCTTTTCCTCCAGCTGCTCAGGGCAGTGGAGGCACACAGCTAATGGATTCCTGTCTCAGCAGAGGCAGGGCAAGCACTGTGGGCTCCACTCTGGGCTTTTCCCTCCTCCTCCTCCTCCCACTGCTTGCCTCCCCTGCCCCATGTGTTCACTTGGTCACCAGAGCTTCTCTTCCTAGGTGGCACTGACATCAGGTCAGACACATTTACCTGTATCTGCTTAGCTGCTTCCAGTCTTAAGCAAGAACATAATAACTTACTAAAATTCTTTAGGAGCAAGCAAATAAAAAAACCCAAAAGCCACACCTATGAACAAACAAATTTGGGCTCTTTTCCTTCAGCAACTGGAGTCTGTATTTTGACACCAGCTGCCTAACACTGCTCATCCTCTACACTGCTGAGGAGAAGCCTTGCTGGAAGCTGGTCACACTAGCACTTCAATAGACTGTAGAAAACATTATGGACAATTCTGATAAGGATTAAAAACTTTGCCCTCTAATACAGCCTGTCTTGGGAAGTTTCTAACCCCACAGATATTAATTTTAGAGCATATGCATATGACATGAGTCAATAGTGTCCTGCTGCTTTCCCCTGAACACAGGGGCAACAAAATCCAGGGTCTCTTACATGTAGCTCGAGTACAGCTTGGGATGTAGGCTCATTTTGTAACTGAGCAGTAAAACCTACAGCAGTGGTGGTTTAACCCCTGAAGGAAGCTTCAGCAGGTTGCCTGTAGGCCATATGCATGGAACTATGGCAAATGATTCAATACTTCAGAGAGGAGTGGACATCAGACCCATTAATAGAAATATCTCAGGTTTGATAGATCTGGCAGGAGATGTGCTACCCTGAACTTTCTGTAGGTTCAAAGAAAAATATAAAGAGCAATAACAAAATGTTTTTATTTGTTTTAAAAGAAGTAAGGCTATGTCTTAAAGTATTGCTTTGTAGCTGCATGTCCAATTAGACTTCATGAGAGTGGTCAGCCCCTGAACCAGGATTCAGTTGTGTTGTGTAGTTCCATCCTTAGCAGGAGTAAAGAAGAACACTTCACCCTTTTGTACCTCACTGCCAGCTGGGCGTTTAAACCAACACTTTAAGGATTAAAACAAAAAAAAACCACCATCCCTCCCACCTTATAGCCCAGTCTGTTCAGAAGACAAGTAGACAGCCATGAAAACAACACCAACCAAACCACGGTTTGAGCAGTGCAAGAAGCATTCCACTGGTTACAAAGTGTGCAAGTTTCCAAGCACACTTATTCTCTATTTTGAGTTGGGACAAAAACCTCTCTCTCCTTTTGCCAGATTCTCAGACATTAGGCACTCCTCCTTTTGCTGTGTTAAGAGTTTATGAACATCAAACACTTATTTTATGATTACAAAGCATGCCCAAACTGGAAAAATGTTAGTTCTCACCAGTGGACATCCCCTGCTATAACTTTGTTACAATCCAAACCAGGCAAGAGAATGTCTTTAGGCAAAAGGAGCTGACAGGAGGAGCTCAGCTGTGCTCACTGCTCACGCCTTGGCCTCGTGCAGGAGCCATCTTCATCATACTCCCCCATCAGCTGCAGCATGTACGTCCCAGTGTAGAGAAGGAACTGTCCAGTTATTTGTGCTGCGTGGGACATCAGCTGAAGCACCTTCCTAGAAGAAAAGCCATTTGTTTGAAAAGGAAAAAATCACCAGCAGGATGACATCACCCCTTTCACCCCACCCACAAGACCTTTAGGACGAGTTCAGTGGATAGACTTAAGAATTCTCTCATTCCTTCTTATTTCTCAGAAGCTGGGCATTTTTGTACCTTCTTCAGACAAAACACTTCTGTGGCCACTGATTAACAGAAAACTACTGACATGTTGGCAGAGGCAGAAAACACATGGAGCAAAGCAGGCTGCCATCCTGCTAGACACTCCCAGGCCTTCTGCAAAGCCATCACCCAAACTACCAGAGCACCACTGAAGACAGCTTTGCC
>NW_008631404.1:0-11407 GCF_000691845.1 Merops nubicus | reverse complement strand
CTGCAGCATGAATCCACCTCACATCTCACCTTTAGGCAATTCCCTAACACAACACTGCCTGTATCTCCAAGCTACAGATCAAACTTGATTAGATCTGAAGCTGAGCAATCCCCTTACAGTGGATGCCCAACACAAAACAAATGCAGCCAGGCAAATTAATGCTGCCCAAGCTGAAGCCTTGAGAATTCTCAGTTCACAGCTACTCTGTTTTTTAAAGACTTGATAAATTTCAGCATTCAAATTCACAATATCATGTGAGAGTCATCAGAGAACCATAACATAAGAACAGGTAAACATCAGAGGACTACAATATAAACTGTGGATCATCACAGGGGAATAGTGATTGTGATATTTGAATGGTCATTTATTCAACTTAGTTATGGCTGCATCTGCCTTCCATTCTCCATGAAGCAATGGGGGCACACTGCTAAGAGCTATACTCAAGCCTCTTCCCCCAAAAGCTACACAAGCTCTCACAAGCAAGAATGGGGAAGTGGTACACAAGAACTGGAACCATTCCAAAACTGGAAAGGGATCAGTTTCTGAAGATGCAGAAACCAGACCAGCCTTCTGCTTCTGCAAACAAGGGGGAAGATTTTCTGAATTCATGTCTGAGAAAACACAGCTGTGAACACTCTGCTGCTGTTTGCTTCTCCTTGGAGCTCTAGCAAAGAAGGCAAAGTCTTCTTCCTACAAATTCCTGTTTTTCCACTGATGAAAGGTTTGCAGTCCAAATCCAATGCTTCAAAGGAGTAGAATACCCTGTACTTAGAGCCTGGGAAGCCTTTAAAACACACAGTACCCTGATTCATGCTTCCCACACGTACACCATTGCAGCATGTCAGACAGAGGCCAAGGAGCTTCTCAGTTGTACAGAAAGCTGCACCTGGTAGCAAGCTTCTGAGCAGCTGCAGTGTGTCACTTGCACACGAGAGCAGTTGTCACTTCAGCCAGGCAGCAAGTTATTTGTTGAAGCAGACACTTGATCCTTCAGTTGGCCACCAGAGGGGAAATGCACTCAGAGCTGGCAGGCTTCATGCCCCTCCCACAGGAACAACTGCAGCACTTGAGCCCTTTCCCTGCACGCTCCGCAGGTGGGCTCAGGGAGAGGGCAGAGTGAGCCATGTGGAACTCCTCAGCAGAGGGACTACCCCAGGGAGCCAACACCATCCCTCTCCAGTTTCAACAGCAAGCTGAGACAGGACATCTCATTGCTGTGCTGGGGAGTACCCCAGGTTATCTCTACTGTCACCCCTGTTCTTTGCTAGCAGACTGTTCTCCCACCCCTCACACTGGCACTTGCCTTGCAGCTCAACTCTAACCTACCAGTGTTCCAGAACTCCACAGCTACTTCAGCTGTTTGCCAGCCTCACTCCTCTCTCACCAGCTGCCCTGTGTTGGCAGGGAGGCAGGACTGTCACTTCAAACTCTCCTTAGCAGTGCAAGTTCCAGTGCTGCTACTCATCTCCACAGCAGACAGCCAGATATCAGAGTTTGTTCTGGCTCAAGAGACTTGACAAAACACAGACACTGGAGGAATGCAGCTGCTCAAGGGTAAATCTTTGCTCTGCAGAAACCCTAAAGAAGCCTGTGCTACAGTGGGGGTAGCACAGAGCTGGATAATCACTGCAGCATGACCAGAGGAAGACAAGATGATGTAGGTGAGATGAATCATCTCTGTGTCACACCTCTTGTAGCCTGAAAGATTAAGCAAGGGACCACCTAAGAGTGGAAGAGGTCAGCCTGAAAGACAGGGAACAAGATTATACAGTTAACACCTACACCATGAGACGAGGGGCCACTTGAAGACTTCAAAGACTACACGTTGCTCAGGGGAAGTGAAATACATCTGTCTGTTCTGTGTAGAGCAGACCCCATCCTCAAGTCTGTAGCAACACTACACCCTTGTGCCTCAACCAGAATTTGAGAGGTCAGCTTGGGAAATTCAGTGCTGCAGCTTAAACAGGTGTCAGAGTTTAAGCAAACAGTGCCTCTGTGAAGGTGTTAGAACTCAAAAGAAGTTTTCTTCAGTTAGGGCAGGACACAGTTGGTTTTGACAAGGCACAGACTTTCACCACACTGTTGACAGGACAGATACTATTTTTCCCCTACATAAGACAGTATTTCCCAACTGCCAGTTCTACCAAACTCACAACCCACCCCAGGTCAGCCCTGCAGGAGACAGTGGTCCTTGTGAGGCTCTGGCAGTCTTAGAGGCTAGTCAGCTTAAAGAACATCAGAGTTCCACTACAGGTGACAAATGCACATCAGACAGCAGAGTGCCCCATCTCTTCCATCTTCCTTTGCCTCCCTGTAGCTCAGGTGGTGAATTTGGCAGCCAGGTTTTGCAAAGTCTGAGCAAGCTTTAAGGCCTCTGTCGTTAAATTTCTCTCATTTCATCCCCTTGAAGTCCCCCTGCAAAAAAAGAGTCCAATGCTTCTTCCTCAGCCTCCTGCACACTTCAAACCTATCAAAGAAATCTAGGGAAATTCTGTCAGGAAAACAAGGAGAAAACACCCCTACAGTAAACAGAACCTGGTAAGATTTTTGCCTTGGGGGAAATTTAAGATTCCACCATAAAAAGCTAGAGGAGTGTTTTGCAAGCCAGCTATCCACCTAACAAAGGAAGATCCAGCATATTGGCCACTACCTAAGAACTAATAAAATCCCTGAGGTTATAAAGACACCTGCTCCACAGAAGCAGCAGACAGACTTGTCAGGAACACAGAGGCCTGGCCAGGAGTGGGAGCGTACTCACCGCAGAACGCTTTTTGCCCCCATGCATTTGATGTCATAGGAGACAGAGTAGATCTCATAGAAAGTTGCCTTGATGTTTAAGCAGCCAATGAAATCCTTTGGGTTCAGCTTGTACAGATCAAAGGTGACATTGGCTACTCCCATCTTCTTCTTGCGCCTCACGGTGGCCACTCCATTTCTTGTCTGCTTTAGAGAAAGGGAGAGAGACAGTTGGTACCACGAGCAAACTACAGCAAGGCAATTATTACCCATGCAGCTCTTCAGAAGCAGCCTGGTTATTCCAGTCCTGGGACTAGTTTTCAATCAATTCTAAGGGCCACAAAGATGAGCAGTGGGCTAGGACACAAGGACAGGCTGAGAGAGTTGGGGTTGTTCAGCCTAGAGAAGGCTCCAGGACCACCTTATTGGGGCCTTTCAGTATCTAAAGGGGGCCTACAAGAAAGCTGGGGAGGGACTTGTTACAAGAGCTTGTAGTGATGAGAGGTAATAGCTTTAAACTGGAACAGGGTAGATCTAGATGAGAAATTAGGAAGAAGTTTTTCACAGTGAGGGTGGTGAGACACTGGCACAGGTTGCCCAGAAAGGTTGTAGATGCCCCATCCCTGGAAGCATTCAAAACCAGGTTGGATGGGGCTCTGAGCAACCTGCTCTAGTGGGAGGTGTCCCTGCCCATGGCAGAGGGGTTGTAACTAGATGCTCCTTAAGATTCCTTCCAACCCAACCCACTCTGGGATTCTATGATGAAAAGTATTAGCATGCAGAAAACCAAGCCTGTAGCTTACATAATTTTGTTCAATTCCTGACCAGGCTTCTGCAGCTATTCCAAACAGACACAGAAGTTCTAGAGTGACATAGTGTCTCCTGAATATTTATTTCCAGTAATACAGCTGCTTCTTCAGAGTATACTGAAGGCACAGGTAGTGATGTTGGACAGTGTTCCTGCCATTTAATTATCCCGGCATGTTCCAGCTGCCAGCTGAGGCAGCACAGTTAGTCCACACTGAAACAGGCCTCCAAACAACCAGAATGACATCAGGTCCACTTAGGAAGGACCACAATACTGCTGAGCACTCTTACAGATAGCTGCAAAGATGATGTGTGAAGAGCTAGGGTCTCATTTCAAATCCTGCCTCATAACACCTTTTTCTTCCTGCTAAAGCATCTGGAGGGAACCACTACTGATTAGGCCCAGGGTTTAATCACAGAATGGTTTGAAGACACCTCTAAAGTTCACCTAGTCTAACCCCCTTGGAGTGAGCAGGGACATCTGCAACAAGAGCAGGTTGCTCAGAGCCCCATCCAACCTGACCTCCTGACCTGGAATGATTCCAGGGATGAGGCTTCTACCACCTCTCTGGGCAATCTGGGACAGGGGCTCACCACTATCAGTGTCAAAAGTTTCCTCCTTCCATGTAGTTTAAATCTCCCCTCTTTTAGTTTAAAACCATCACCCCTTGTCCTGTCACAACAGACCCTGCCAAAAAGTCTGTCCCCAGCTTGCTGATAGGCCCCCTTTAAGCCCTGGCAGCCCCCAGCAGGTCTCCCCAGCTGGAGCCTTCTCCTCTCAGCTGCCCCAGCCCAACTCTCTCCTGCTGGGCTCCCAGCAGAGGGGTTCCCCCCTCGGGGCATTGCTGGGGCTCCTCTGGCCCCACTCCAGCAGGTCCCTGGCTCTGCTGTGCTGAGGACTCCAGAGCTGCCCCAGCACTGCAGGGGGGTCTCCCAGAGCTGGCAGAGGGGCAGGATCCCCTCCCTGCCCTGCTGCCCACACTGCTGGGGGGGCAGCCCAAGATATGGTTAATATTGAGTTTAAGACAAAAAGCAATGGGTAGGAGTATGGAAAGTCATCTTCCACCTTAAATCCAGCCTCCTTTATTGAAAGCAGCCCTTGTCTGCTTCAAGGCTGACACTGATGCTTTCAGGACTTGCACCAGGAATAAACAAACCAGAGAACAGGCAGACCCATATCTACAGAGACCTCTAGTGGATACTGTCCTCAGCACATTCCACTCCAGGTTAATGACTTGGCAGCTGCCCAGCTCCTCTTGGCACGCTAAGTGAAGCAATCAGGTTGGGTAAGACTGGGCCTCCTTTGTCCTGGGTCACCCCTTCACTCAGAGCTATCCTGCAGCAGACCAAGTCAAACCCTGCAGCACAGCACCAGCCAGCAATTTTATGCCCATTTTACCTTGATGGCCTCTAAGCTCCAGCAACAGGACCCCCTATCAACAGCAGCTTGGACACCTACCAGTAGCTGTTATGCTTGGCATTGGTGCCCAGAATGTTTGGATACAGCAGGATGGGGGCTTGTGCTACACTCCAGAGGATTTGTGAGGCTGCAGCAAGTCCTTCTGCTGTCAGTCAGCACATCCTGAAAAGGGGCAACGTTCAAACTTGTTCTTCTGCCATGCCAGGCAGGACATAGGGCAGCAGGGAGAGGAGTAAGGTGGAGTCATACCCAGGCTGCACATCTTCTGCTCCCCTGCAGCTTGTGGCCCAGATACAGCAGACTGAAAAGCCCATGAGGCATCTTTGGGCAAAAAAAGCACTGTGTGCTCACAGCCCAGAAGCCAACAGCACCCTAAAGCAACCTGCTCTAGTTGGAACTGCCCCTGCTCAGTGCAGGGGGGCTGGACTAGATGGCCTTCACAGGTCCCTTCCCACCCAAATTGTTCTATGATCCTGCAAAAAACGTACAAACTGCCCATAGTGCAACAGCAGGCTGAGAAACCAGGGCCCACACGAGCGAGGCATCTGTGTAGGAACAGAACATCAGGCCTGCTTACAGCTCCTCAGCCAGCTCTGCACCAGGCAGAGGTAACTGACATTAGCTTTCTAGCAACAACCATTTAGTGGAAAGACAATTAGGAGTTTGACTCTATCTTATTAATGTCCAGATGACTATTCCCCCACAAAACCACAAACTGGATGCAGAGCTGACATGATCAGAAGGCTAAAGCTAGCCAATCTTAATTGCTCTTCAGTACCTTGAAACATGCAGACTAACATTAAGTTTTGATGACAAGTTTGAGCTGTTTGCAGGATTAAACCCAGGCATTTTCCTAACCTTCACTAAACCATTACTCCATTTACAAGGCAAAATTTGTTTTACATTGCTTAATTTGTTATTTTTCTCTTCTCTAAAAGCTAACCTGTAAAGACATTGTACTTTTACCTGCATGCAGTCAAAGTCCTAATTTTCTTTATATTACAAGAAGGCTCAAGATTTCTTAGGCTTTTCAAAAGCAGGGGATTTCCCCTATAATTCTTTTCAGCTATAAGGTTTCATTTCAGCTCTTGGCAGATCTTTGCCAACAGTACTATGCCCAAGCAAGGGATAAAGCAAAAAATGAACTTGATTTGTCCTCCAGGAAAGCTCAACAAGGAGCTGATACTTTTGCATTCTTTAGGGGAAGTTTTCTTCCTCTTCTCCTATCTTGCTAACAATTTTAGCTGCCACAGACATTCTTCCGTCCCTTACTATTCAAGTGAGACTGGTCAGCACTTACTTGTGTCCATTTCTGTCCTTGTTCTAGAACCATGAAGTGTGTATTATCATCCAGGGACCTGAAGAACTCTTCTGTGTCCACGACCGTGCCATCTTCCTCCAACACCAGAGTGACTATTCCAGCAGATATAAGGAATGCATCTAAAGTCTGAAAAAAAGGAGTAGATTTTAACATTCAAAAAAGGGCCCACCACTTCATATTAAAACTTGCTGATAGAATCACAGAGTCATTCAGGTTGGAAAAGGCCTCTAAGACCACCAACCCCACACTACCACGACCACTAAACCACATCCCAAGTGACACATCCACATGTTTTCCAAGCCCCTCCAGGGACGGTGACTTCACCACCTCCCTGGGCAGTCATCTGAGATGCTCTCCTGAATTTCCCCAGTGATGATCTGCAGAAGAACAAAAGCCTGTGGGTTGCCTTTCTGGGATACTCCACTACAGAAGTGAAGTATCTTCAGCCAGAGAGGGGATGTTTGCTGTACCTTGCTGATGAGCTCTTGTAGGCTGCTTGCAACGATTCCCTTCCGGCTGCTCCGGGAGGCGTTGGACACACGGAAGGGTCTCCCTGCAGGCATGAGAGGAGGGAACAGGGTCTGTTTTGTTACTGCTCCCACAGACGCTCCCATGGATACCAAAGATCTAAGACAAATAAAAATTCAGTGTAGTTATAACAACAGTCACATCAAGTACTCTGAGAAGGTTGAGTTCAGTGATGTAAGCACCTGACAAGAGTAATTCACAGGTCACGTTGGAGTTTGCTTTCATAGCCCTACAGACATAACCTCTGAACCTTCTCTTGTCAGTGATAATGGAAAACAACTCTAAAATTAAAGACATTTCCAACAGATGTGGGCCACCTCTAGCTCAGCTGATGTCAAGTTCACTACCACAGTGGAGATGACAGGTTTTCCTACTGAATTGGAAAAGCAGCAGCTTTCACTGCATTCGGCCACTTAGATCGTGGTCTTTACCTGCAAGACAGACACTCAATGAGGTCACACACAAGACTAATTTCAACTAATTTAAGATATGAGTTTGCTTTAGGAAGACTGAACATAGAATCATAATGGCTGGAAAAGACATCTAAGATCACCAAGTCCAACCATCAACCCAGCACTACCATGACCACTAAACCATGTCCTCAAATGCCACATCCACACGTTTTTAGAACCCCTCCAGGGATGGTGACTCCACCACCTCCCTGGGCAGCCTGTTCCAGTGCATGACAACCCTTTTGGTAAGTAAATTTTTTCTCATATCCAACCTAAACCTCCCCTGGCACAATTTGAGGCTGTTTCTTCCTGCCCTATCACTTGTTACATGGGAGAACAGACTGAACCCCACCTTGCTACAACCTCCTAAACAAGGCCTCCCCTCAGCCCCCTCTTCTCCAGGCCCAACCCCCCCAGACCCCTCAGCTGCTCCTCACAAGCCATGTTCCCCAGAGCCCTCACCAGCTTCACTGCCCTTCTCTGGACCCACTCCAGCCCCTCAGGGTCTTTCTTTTCACGTGGGGGGTGTGTGTGAATAGTTATGCCTGACTTCCAAACAGCCAAAGCACTACCTTGTAAACAAATCCACAGCCTATCAAACTTCATCTGGTTTTGAAGGATCACAAAATAAGACTTGTTTGTGCCCTGATGTATCAAGCCAAGTCAGACAAAATGAAAAGGAAGTTCAAGGGACATAAATGCCTAGTGTTGGAGCATGCTGCCAGAGAGGCCAGGAGAATTCAAACACTTCTAGAAGAGGTGTTAAGTTTCCCTGGGTGATCCCATGTTTCAGTACCAACTGTTGAGGTTCCCTTAGCAAACTGAGCATGAACAGTGGCAACAGCCTGCTCCAACCTACACCTTTTCCTGCCAAATTACAGCCAGCTTCCCAAAAATCACCCTCTGCACGCCACCTGGAAAGGACTGATCTCCAACAAGTCTTTTAAAGGGAAGCAATATTTCTCCTCCCACATTCCTGGACTTTACCCCCTGGATACCTTTGCTCTGTAACACTGAATTGCACAGGGGTGGAAAAGGGAGATATCCCTGTTTTGTTCTCCCACACAGGTGTACAGTCAGCTTTCTGTAGGAAAACCTGTTCTCAGACACTTTCACAGAGGGGGAGGGAGTGAACTGGCAGTCTCTTTCTGCAGCCAGAGAGTGAATACAGGAAAACTCTTAGAACAAGGATATAGTATATAGTTACTCAACTAATAATGTCCTGTTCACACCTTTAATGCTACCCCACATTGGCCAGGGAGAATAACTATCTCTTCCAAACCTCTTTAAGCATAGAAAGGAATTTTTGTGACTGAGCAGGTAGTATTTCAGCAATGACTTTACCCCCTGCTCTCATTCTAACCACTCTTCTACAGGGCTTTGGACTATCACCCTTCCTCTGCAGATCAGAGTTTACCTCCCTCCAAAACTCCTCAGTACTACTGGATTATTTTTTTTTAAAAATGGATCAGGATGTTCAACAGTTTTATTCTAGCTCAAGCTAAAACCTTCCTGGTAGTGCTGTCTAGACACTGTGTCCCTGGCTTTCAGCAGCTTGCATATACACACATGGCTGGTGGAAATCTCCCTCCCTCCTGTAACAAGGCTGGTGAGGAGGAGCAGTCAGTCCTCAGGAGATGGGCACTGTTTCCAATTAAAGAGTAATAAGCACTTTCCTCCTGGAGAGGGGTCAAAACCAGGGAGGAGGACATGATGACAGAGTAGCACTGCCAAAGACCTTGAAGCTTCACAGAAAGGAAGGGTGCTAGGCCAGGGTGTGCTTGTTAATCTCTCCTGACTAAGACCCCAGTCACCCCGATGGCCCGTGGGCAGCTCCCATTCTGAATCACCCAGCTCTCCTCAGATAAGAAGCCTGCTTATCAGCTTTGGGGCTGGTGACTCCACAGGGCACCCTGATGTCAGAAAACAGCACTCAGGATTCAAGAGATGGTTTCAGATGCCTCCAGAGCCAGTTACACCCTGTTCCCACTCACGCATTTGAGAGCTAGCACACAGAATAGCTCCTGGAGTGGTATGTATGACAGCACTGCCAAGAGTTTTCATTTCTGGGAGGACAAAAAAATACCAGTCCTGTTTGAACAGTTTTCTTTCCTGTTCCTTAAGTGAAGCTGTCATTCACAGAAGACAAAGCATAAGGAAAAAAGCCAGAATGTACACCCTGATGCAGAAGGGAGAGTGTTAGGGGCACAGCTCACAGGGTTGACCCCAGGCATCAGCACAGCCATATTTTGCAGCTCTGAGCAGAAGTTTCTTCAGGATTCCAGATCAATCACCTCACACTGCTGCCTAGTTCTATCAGATGTAAAAAGTCAGAGAAACAAACCCCAGGATTTTCATTAGCTCCACCAGTCACTTGACAGGGATCCAAGTCTTAGGGAGTTATTAAACACTGGTGCCACTTCACCTACATTTCAATAAAACCAGTCAGTATCACCTTTAAACTGGGTTTGCTTATGAAGCAGTGAGCCTGGGCTCCAGTGCTGAGGTTTCAAGTTCACAAGAAGTTCTAGAAACAAAAGCCACTGTGATTTAAAAAAGTCAGAGCATGAACCTTCCATTTCTGGGCCCATTGCTGAAAGCTTGATTTTTCTTTGTTTTCCCTGACACACAAAAGGCCACAGACTCAAACCAGGCCAGCCTATACACAGGGCTCCTAACACGATCTGGTTTTGCTGCAGCTGTCCTCAGAAACCATACAAACCAATTCCTAAAGCAGGGAATTCCTCTGCTACATCTGAGTTACTGAAAATAATCTCCTATTATAAGCTGATCAGGCTAAATCAGGAAACAAGCAGCAGAGAGGAAAGAAACAAGGTGCAGTCAGCTTTATCAGAAAGATGAGTGACATGGCAGATACAGCCAACTCCACTATTGCTTTGTTACTCCTCAAAGTTAAAAGGATGAAGTCCTAGCTCTTCTCTAAAGGAGAGAGGGATCCTCTGTGAGAGGAAAACAAAAACAACTGGAAGAACAAATATCTTCAAACTCTATCATCTTATACAATTTGTTTTCTGTAACCACAGCCTGCTAAAGAGGAACGTGCAGATATTGGCCCAAGCATTCAGTGGAGTCTCCAGGCTGGTGGGACAGAAAAATTAATATTTTTTTTTTGAGGAAAGCCCACCAGTTAAAGTCCTGCCTTGAGCCCTGTACACACATTTCACCCTATCTCTGTTTGCAGTGTTCTTTGTATATTTGTCTAAGAATGTGGTGCAATGATTTTCAGCCACAGTCAGAAAAACCAATGTTGCACAACACAAGTGGCTTCAGAATGTGGCACAGTTTGACTTTTAGGTTAGAGTTCACAGACAGATGACAACAGCAGTAACAGCAAAGCCAAAAAAAGAGTCAGCAGTTAGTCAGGAACCCTGCTAAAACACGAGCTGTAGAGATCTCAGCACCACAGCTAGAAGTAGATGTATTTCTGAGTGGCATACAGAACTACACCTTTCTGGATGTGGTTAGCACACCTGAACTGTAAACAGAGGCCAGGAGTTGTGGTCACGTTGCCACTGAGCACAGCAGCTCCTGCCTACCCCAGGGCTCCACGCCTGCCACACAGGCTCTGGGCACACAGGATGGCAGCTTCACCACCACCGAGCACGGAGCGCATCCCAGCTGGCACTCCTCAGAAGAGAGTCCACACTGCAAAGCTCCTGCTTGCACTTCCCTCAGAAGAACTTCATCTGGAGCTCCAAAGGCTGCAGGAGCACGCCTGCTTGCTTCTCCAACCCAGTGTCCATCGGATTTAAGCTCCTTTTCCCTAAGCCCACCATGACTGGCCCTTATACTGTGCTTGGAAAGCACCTTTTGCCTCTAAAGAGCAGGAGCTGGCAAATGGAGTTAGTCAGACTTGGCTCTTCCTGGGCATCCCATTTTGGGTTGGAAGGGACCTTTAAAGGTCATCTAGTCCAACTACACTGCAGTAAGCAGGGACATCCCCAACTAGAGCAGGTTGCTCAGAGCCTCCTCCAACCTCACCTGGAATGTCTCCAGGTATGGGGCTTCTACCACCTCTCTGGGCAACCTTGTGAGGTTTAAACCAAGAAATTAAAAGATCAGGTGAAAAATGAGCCTTTAGGAGTTTTACTTCATCAGAAAGTTAAACTAAATGCAGTTCTT
>NW_008631403.1:0-9295 GCF_000691845.1 Merops nubicus | reverse complement strand
AAATAAAATAAAAATAATAAAAAAAAAGCAGTATGATCCTCATGTGCATTGCAACCTGATTAGAGAGATTTCAGGTACTGACCCATACCTTTGGTATATTGTCTTACACTTTGACTCCAAAATCTATTGTTGTTAATTCTGTATATCCACTGCTTTCAAACTAACGTATGAAGCACTAAATGCAATGTTATAGCTGGTTATATTCTTATAATTCTGGATGGTTGCTACTTGATCAAAAATGACCTGGTAAGAAATAAATTTAATGACATATCTTGCTGGAGAAGTAGAAACTATTCAGGAACTCTAAAGAAGTGATATTTAAAAACTTGTCTAGATGATGCTTTTGATGACTTTTGCTGAATCCTCGAGCATGTCTAGTCATGTAATTGCTTGAGAACCTGGAGTGAACTGAAGAAAAGTGTTCAGAATTGATATATCTTCTGCAAACTCTGCTCTTGGGCAGAACAAATTCACTAGAGATGAGAAACCTCAGAGTTGATCATTGAGGCCAATTAAATGAATTACTGTAAAAGAGCAGAAGATAATTCATGAGTGACATCTAATCTAGTCTAATTAAATTGCACAAAAACTTAATGTGGGTAGTTTCAGTGTCTGTAGTGCACTGTGTGATATGTGTATCACACTTAAAAAGGATTTTCTGGAGACCTGCAGTCAGTATAGTGTTTTGTTATAGATGTATAATGCACCGTTCTCTATCAGAAATGTTGTTAGAGAAGCCCCATGGAAATAAATGTCATTGTGTGATCTTTGCATTTTGTACAGGGAGACAAAGGGTCCTTCTGATCCTTGGGCATAAACTGTAATTTCTTATGAAGAGTGCTGTTTTGCTACAGATAACTGTTTGCTTTTGTCAGTTTAAAACGCTATATATAGCACAGAGAGAGAAAAAAATTGTTTATATTTTAATTCCTTTTAATTGAAGTATCTTACAGTGAGCCAGACCTTGAAAAAGGAGAATGTCAGCAGTTTAAGATGGCTATGTGGAATGGACAGAGTGAATGTCTAGACAGATCTTTTACCTTGTTTTACACCAAAGTGTAGTTTGGTTTGTGCATGTCTGCTTAATTAATTAACGCATAAGGTCCTACTTATTGTTGACTAGTAAGAGCAGGTAAAGAACATATTTGTCATGTATTTCTTTATTTTTGTATTTATTATTTGAAATAGGTAACCAATCTTTGACTTTCTCTATTATCTCTGTCTCACAGTACCTTAAAAAAAGTCAGCAGATGTGTCATGGTTTAACCTCAATGGGCAATGAAGCACCATACACCCTTTTGTCACTCCCTCCTCCCAGTGAGATGTGGGAGAGAACTGGGAAAAAAAGTAAAACTCATGGGTTGAGATAACACCAGCTTAATAGGATAGAAAAGGCAGGGTGAGAAAACAATCTAAAAAGTAATAACAGCAACAACAATCATCATCACAGAATATACAAAACAAGGCAGGCACAATGCAAATGCTTGTTACCTGATGACCGATGCCTATCTGGGATGTTCCCTGGCCAACTCCCCCTAATTCATATGCTGAGCATGACACCATATCGTATGGAATATCCCTTTGGTTCATTTGGGTCAGCTGTCCTGTCTGTGTGTCCTCACAGCTCCCATGCATTCCCAGCCTCTGCTGGCAGGACAACAGGAAGCTGAAAAATCCTTGACTTACTATAAACGCTGCTCAGCAACAATTAAAACATCAGCATGTCATCAATATTATTCTCATCCTAAATCTAAAACATAGCACTGTACCAGATTCTAGGAAGAAAGTTAACTTTATTCCAGTCAAAACTACTACAGTGTGGAATGTTGTAGAGGAAAGGAAATATAGTGCAGCTACTATAGGCTCTGCTGTCTCTTATGAGGTCCTTTGTTCAACATAAAACTATGGTTTTTCCCATCTTTGTTCAGTCTGCCCATTTTTGTATCACGGTTAGGCAGACATTAATCCTGAACGACAAGAAATCTATAATTAATGTGTCTCAGATGAATGTCATCACTGAGGTCTCAGTCATTTTCTCCTTTATGAATCTTCATAAACCACTTAAGATGTCTTCCTTAATATCCTTTAAAATGTTATTCGGAATTGTCTTACATCTCCTCCAAATTGTTACATCTAGATGATGTGTTAGTCTCTCTGGATTATGGGGATGTTTAGCTGTGACAGTAACTACACACAAAAAATACACTGACCTAGATACCCACACAGAAATGAAATGTTTTCCTTCACCTTGTGCAAAATCTTGGTGAGATTGCCTTTGATAGAGCTCCTTATGTAATTATTTAATGTCACCAATTCCCCTCCTACTGAATATGCTCTATAAAGTATTAAGTCATTAATATCTCAGGCAACTCAGAAAATTTAAAAAATATAAGGGAATAAAAACTAAAATATCTCATTTTATTTTCAGTACAAAGAGAAATTGCAGAGAAATGCTTTCCTTACACTTCATTTGTGAACCATACTACAAAATTAATAAAGAATAATATTTTTAAAATCCGATTTTGAAACAGACTGTCCTACTGCCCTAGATCTATTTTGAAGATCTCATCACATAAAAATTGTTTGGAAACTTACTGATTTAATCTTCAAATATAATTTAAAACTTTATCATGTAGAAAAAAACACCATAGTCATCCAAACTTGCTAATTTGTCAGATTCATTCTGAATTTCTTTTGGACTGAAAGCAGAAACCTACCAAATGGTTTGCCACAGTCACAGAAGTCACTGACTGGAAAAACACAAAAGCATTATATCTCCTGATCACACCAGAGTAAGTAGCGCAGAGTATATAATCAGAACATGGAGAAGTTGCAACCTGTTTTTATGCATTCAATCAAATATATCTTGTCATTAGCATAAAAACAACACAGTGCTCTTGACTGTGATCATAAGTTAAAGATATTTACTACTCGGTGTGGGCATTCATTAAATTCACTGTCTTCACAAAAACCAAACCAAACCAAACCAAATCAAACCAACAACAACAACAAAAAAGAATCCTCATGTACTGTCATAACTGTTTTACATGTTCAGAACCAATCCTTGTGCCTTCCTGCCTGAAGATGGGGAATAAGGCATGAGTAGTGGAGATATTTGATAAATAATAGAAAAACTTCATGTTCAAAATATGTCTTTATATAGGCTACATCAAATTAATAAAAGACAAATCTACCAGAACTAGAGTAGGTATTGCCTTCTACTTCTAATTACACTGAAGAGGACAACAATAGAGGATGTGATTATCCACTGTTTTAATACCATTTTCATATGGAACAAGATTATTTCTAATGTAGATGTCACAGTTTCTGGCAGTTCCATTATTTCATATTTCCATCCTATGACCTTAAATTGACTTAAAGGGACTTGAGAGCCTCTCAAAGGAGGGGACAAAAAGAGAAAAATAAACTGCATGAATTATCTTTTTTAAAAAAAAAAAAAAACACAAACAAAAAAACCCAACGAAAACACTAACACTTTAACATACATACTATATGCAGTATGAATTATAAAAGAAATTATACATATCTGCTGACATTTCCCCCACAATATCCAGCTGCACAGGATTTTGAAATTGATACTGAAAGCTCACACAATTGAGGAAGATAGGATAAAAGAAGAAAATAATTTCAGTTTAAAAGAAGATAAAAATAGCATTCTTTTAACTAATTCTACAACCTAATTAAAAGGAAAATATTTTAAAAAATATGTCTTATAGCTATAGTCTTAATATGTTTAAAAAGTTCCACTAAGTGACCATCTCATAACACCTGGTTAGTTTCTTTAGAAGGAGAATCACCTCTCAGTGTTTTATTGTGATGCACTGTCTGGAGTTATTACAGGAAACAAAATATTTTGCTTGACAATGTGGCTGAGGATCTGAGGACTGGGTGATTATCTCACTATATTTGCTCACAGAAACTCTGAAGCTCTGTAATACATTAGGATCACAGGAAACTTATTGATGATTCTACCTCCACTAAGCAAGACCATTACGTTGTGAAACAGAATTACCAAAGAACTGAGCTGCATGGATTTGATGCAAGATCAAGGTGGAAATGCGCTGAAAGTCAAAAAAGTGACAAAGCAAAATTATTAGCATTTTACCCAGATGACATGTGCATACTTTTTTTTGCGGCTGTATAAGCAAAGACTTAGTTGTCTTTTTACAGCATCAGCAGCAATGAAAGTCATATTTCTCTTGCTGTACTATTAGAAGTTTTGATGCCTGATATTCTGAAACCTGAAAGACTTCCATTCCACTTGAAGATTTCAAAGTGAGTTAACAGAGTCAAAAGCTAGGTAGATAAAAGAGCAACAGTGTGAGCCTGCTTTGGTGCTACCTGTCTCTCCAGGGCACCACGGCTTCTGCCCAGGATGACTGGACAGATCAGCCTCTGGATCAGACACTGTGGGGACTCTGCACGACCTCAGTGACAGTATGGGGCACAGCATAGGGACCCACACCTTGAGATGCGTAGCTAGCACGGTGCAGAGCTTTGTCACTGGTATGAGCATTAGCAGGCTGCAGCTAATAGCATAGACATGTGTAAAGCTGGAGCACCCACCTCTCCAAACTACTTGCACACACCTCCAGGAGCATGCAGTGCTACCAGCTGCAAAGGTAAATGATACCAATAAAATCAGATCTGTTTTACCTGTGTTATAACAGCAGTGGGAGAGGACACAGCTTTCAATAAGAAACATCATGAGTACATCCATTCAGGCAAATTTAGTAATACTTTCCAATTCTATCTATGTTTCCTTGAAAATATGTGACAGAAATATTTTCAACAAATTAGCAGAACATTTAAGCAGCTACTTAAATGCACTATGCAAGCAACACTATAACTCATTGTTCTGAATTACTTTTTTCATTATTTTCTCATTTTACATATATGTATATCGATATTATCTTTATTTCTTTAGAAATTTATTTTTCCTGCTTAAGGAATCCAGAAAGATACAAAGGTAAAAGCCAAAATATTGTAATACAAAATCAGATACAGTTATCTGATTGTAGCTTCAGTCTCGTGACTTTCCAGATAATGAAAAAAAGTCCTAAATCTATGCTTCAGATAGTGCAGCTCTAAGTAGGTTCACAACAAAAATTTCAGCAAATGTTTTGACCAGCCAATAAGATTTCTTCTTATCTTTTAAGCATTTAGTTTTCGAAGGGAAACATGGTATGTCATCTTAGAAAGAGTAGAGAAGCTGCTTTAAAACACTGAAATGCAGTCACTGAAATGCAGTCTTTCCTATTTCTTAGGTATATTTAGGAAATAATGATGTTTAAGTAATAATGCCAAACTTGTTTTAAAGGTAAAATGTAAAATAAGCTCTCTTTTATGTAAAATAATTCCACCCAAATAATTATTTTTGCAACTATGCAAGAGCAATTTTATTTCTTTTAAATATGTTTTATTATGGGAAACCTATTTGCAAGCTAAATGTAAAGGAAGACAATGATTTCAAGATTATATACTGTATATAGTGTTCTTTGTTTTGTGGATCAATATTTTATTGTTTTTTTTTGTTTTTTTTAAATGCAAGGGTTGCAGTATAGCTGCAATCACTCTTTGACAAGCAAATCTTTCTATATTATCCTTATAAAACCAAACTTTTATGATATTACTATTTTTTTTAATTTATTCTTGTTTCTGGAGAAAGAAACCATCATAACTGAAAGATGAATATTTCACATGTAACCTCAATGTGCTTAAAATATTTTTGTGACAGAAAAAATCTTTGTTGTTGCTCTCGTTATTAGTGACTGTACAGCAAATAATACATTTTTCATCATAAAATGCTGTTACCTTAATATGACTGTTTTAAATACCTTTCTCTAAAAGGAGCACTGCCTTTGTACTCTCATAAATCTGAATGGATAGACATTGGTTGTATTTCCATATGTTATATAGAATCACCGTGGTTGGAAAGGACCTCCAGGATCATCAAATCCAACCTTCCTCCACAGGGAAAAAAACATATAAAAAGAAAAATTGTATGCATCAAAAGGGATTAAGATCTTTATAAGTGAAATTGGGATATATATTGTAATACAATTAGTTTTGTCAGTCGAGCTTCTAGTTCACTGAGCTGTATGAAAGTAAGTACATGTGCTAACTCAGACTTTTGGAATAGATTTCTATTATTTAACTGTAGGTACATTGGCAGATGTATGATTAGTGAGGAAGTCCACATCATTGATTAGTTTGGCCAGACTGTGATTCAGCTAATCCAGGTTCAGATTTTTGCTGTGTGACAGGTTTTAAAAGCAATAACTTCCTAAAAATACAGATAGAAGATGAATGGGATTTTTGAAAGCACCACAGCATTTTAGTGCCATTGAAATCAATAAATAGTAGTAGTGAGATCCAAAAATGCACTTAAGCATCTGAAGTACAAGATAGTCATCTGAGACCCAGATAATTGTTTTAAAGTGTTTAGGTACTAAGAGTCAGGAGGCATTTTAAGTTTGCACCTGTCTCATTGCAGTGAAGGCCCAGGAGATAGTGCTCCTGCTTTGGCAGCAGTCTGCATTGAGGGGTGCCTTCATTCCCCGTGGTATGTCTGGGCTTCTATACAGCTGAGGGCAGGGTCTTATGAGGGGAGGCAGAAGGCGACATAACTATGAAATTTAATTCTTTTGGTTATTTTGGAAGATGAGCCAAAGCTCCGCTTCCCATTTTGAGACTATTTCTGCTTTTGTCTGATGTTCCACACAAAATCTGGATAGTGTCCAGGTCAGTGTTGCCTTGCAATCACTGGCACAGTAGTCTGGCAGGTAGAATACGCTCCTGCAGAGTAACAAGGCTGGCTTGAAGTAAGGCCAGAGCTGCTGATTCTTGTGACCATAGAAAAAGGGGATGTAAGCACTCTCCTCCTCTTCTGCTTCCCATCTTCTTAAAACAAACAAAACCAGACAGCAATTCAGTTATATCTAACCAAATAGACATTTCAAGTTTATGCACCCTTAGTTCATTGTGCTGGTTGTTGTACATGTAAGATTTCCCTCCACTGGATAGAGAAGCTGCATTATTAACCACTGCCAGCTTTCAAAACCGTGCCTCACATGCTGTCACAATCCATGCCATTGTGCTCTTGTAAATCCATTTGTCCTATTTTACATTTTTGTTTACCTAGGTGCTTGATATGATATTTCCCAGCCTCTCTTGGGTATTTTGGGGATGATAACATTGATGATTATAAGGTGATTACATTTATATGTAACAAGAACAGTGTAAATACCACATATAATTTTCCTAGTATTATATTTAAAGAAAAAACAATGTCATTCCAGATTACTGCAGCACAGAGAGTCTGAATCAACACAAGCATAACCACTGAAGTAAGCAATGTTTTATCATTTTGTCATAAAACTTTCTGGACTGTATTCACACTTGGGCTTCCATGAATTATAGACAGATGCACAGTTGTTGGACTAGAGGCAGTACTTTTCAAGGTGCTGTCAAGGTCAAAATGAGCAAACTGAACCAGAAGTATGTTTCTAAAAAATATCTCCTTTCATAATAAAGAAAGCTGAGTCCCTCAGCATGGAATAGCAAGTTTGAAAAACTTCAGCCTTTGAAAGAAAAGAAAAAATCAGTCACAGGAAAATTGTTTTCCATAGCTATAAGAAAGGACTATCCAAAATAAAAAAAAATAACTATAAAAATTTGGAGAAATATGTTACATTAATGCTCAAATTTTCAAAGGAATTCAAGTTTTCTGATATCTTTAGCATTATTTAGAATTCTGGTCACTACATCGCTACAAATATATAGTACACATTTTTTAAAAAATTCAGGTAGATGTGAAAATGATGGTGAAATGTGTTGAAAGTCAACCAGTCAAGGATGTAGGTTAAGTTGGTTTGGTATGGAGGAAAGATGGAGGAGAAAGAATGTTGTGGGCAAGTTCAACAGAGTTCAGCATGGTTTGTTATGCAAAAGCTAGAGGCAGCCTGAATTAGGAAGATTAAAACTAATTAAAGGGACTATATTAAAGCATCAAGATTAAAACAAAAAAGGAAGTACTCTGTTCTCATACACAGAACTCATAGGCTATCTGGAAACAGAACTCATAGGCTATCTGGAAACTCCTGGAAACTCTTTCTCCTGCCTTCCTTTTACTATCTTTCCTTTTCTCTCAGTTCAGTAGCATTGTGAGTTTCATACCTTCATGAGTGACAGAAGGGAAGCTTATTTCCCATGTCCCTTTTAAAAGCTCCCCTATATTTGCCTTTGAAGGCAGAGTTTCTGCAAGTTATTGACAGGATTGGTTTTCTTTGAAAACAGTGCAAATTAGATAATAAAGTATGTAAAATATACATTCTTATATAATATTCCACTAAATTACTGTAGATGAACATGTGCGTACTAGTACATAAATTATGTACTAGAAAGTATATATAAAACACGTATGGAATTGGTTTAAAAGGGTTGCAACACAATACTCAAACATTGAGGGCTGTGAAAGAAAGAAGCTAGATATGTTTAGCTTTGCAAGCTATTAACCTACTGACTGACAGAGGTTAGGACAGTATGCCTCAAGTTGCATCAGAGGAGGTTTAGGTTGGATATTAGCAAAAATTTCATCACAGAAGGGGTTGTTAAGCAACGGAACAACCTGCCCAGGGAAGTGGTTGTGTCACTTTTCCAGGAGGTATAAAAAAGATGTGTAGACTTGGCACCGTTCTGGTCTGAGCTAGAACAGAACTAATTCCAGTTAGTGATTTTATTTTTTCTCCTAAGTCTTTTCTAAATACTTGCACTTTCTGAAGTTAATGGCATATTTTTGTGGACAGTGTCTGTTTCTAGAAGTGATAGAGTGCTTGATGTTTACAGCTGCTACCCAGGATTGGTATGCAGAAAGGCTCTTGTTTATACTTGCTCCTGCAGAAACCAATGTCACTGTGTTGCAGGCCAATATTGGAGAGCTACCAGCTGTCAGGGTGCTTCCAGGAGTTCCCCCTCCCCCCAAAACGGAGAGGTTTGTGAATAAGACCGAGGGCACTCACCTCTCACAGAGGAACAGCCACTGCGGGACCGTATCTTAGAGGGTAGATTGGAATACTCCCTCACCACGCTCACAGATTATTACCGAGACTAATGATTAAAGAACTAATTATTCGGTTTATTAAGAGTTAACACAAATTGAGAGGCCAGGGTTCAGTAAAGGTAGGCTAGGTATATCAGAAATGAAAGTCAAGGGTACTGTGATCTAGTAAGTGTACTTCGACACTGTCCCCACGACATCCTGGTCTCCAAACTG
>NW_008631402.1:0-4289 GCF_000691845.1 Merops nubicus | reverse complement strand
GCGGGGAGGACTCGCGGACCTCCGTCATCTGCACGGACTCCTACAACGCCTCGCTGGCCACCTACCACCCCTGGGTGGTCCGCAAGGCGGCCACGGTGGCTTTCTGCGCCCTGCCGTCCCGAAACGCCTTCCTGGAAACCATGAACGTGGGCACGCCCGAGGAGGCTGTGGCCATGCTGGGCGAGGCCATACCCTACATCTGCGACGTCTACAGCATCACCCAGGAGCTCTTTGCCCGGCATCAGCTGCTCGACCTCCCCTGACAGGCGCTGAGGGGAGGGTCCTGCCCCAAGCTGACAGGATGAACCAGGTGGAAAACGGGTGTTTTCACAGAGCCACAAGCCTCTGGTTCTCTGGGGTCACTTTTCCAGCATGGAGTTGCTGGCAGAGCTATTCAGGACACCCCACTTTACAAGAGAAAAAACCCCTAAGAGTTTATGTATGTATATCTGATACATAAGCCTCAGCCTTACACTAAGAAAACACCATTAGCGTGCTTAAGGGGGTTCTTTCTCATTCCCAGATTCACCTTTAGCTCTCCCAGCTAGGCTGGGAGATGGGGGGTGCGTGGAGGGTTTTTTTTTTTAAGCCAAACTCTGCAACTTCTGTGCATTTCTACTAACAGGACCTCATGCAACAGCACAACTTTCAGCTGTGGTGCCTGGACATGTTTACAATAGAGGCGAGCTCACTGAGCCACTTTTGTTGATGAGCTGTTCCCTCAAACAGATCAGGGAGGTTTTGCCTCTTGTGCTTTAACCTTAAAGATACAATCCCAAGTAACATGTGACTGAAGGAAGCTCTTTTTCCTTGTGGTCACAGACTGATTTGATTACTGCTGCTAATTCTGCATCTAATTCTAGAATTAAAGAAGGAAGTGGTGGTTTATAGAGCCTGTCCTGCCTTTGTCCATGGCCCCACAGTGTGGGACTGTCCCGTGGAGCTTCCCCTGTCCAATAATCTGCATTTGATGTGTCTTGGGATGTGGAACAGTTTGAAATCTGTACTGCACAATACACCACACCCAGCTGAGGCTGCAGCCTGCACCTGAGCTGCTCTCCAGCCATGCTTCTAATTGTGCTCTCATGGTGATTTTTGTTTTATGAATGTGTCACACCTTCAAAGAAATTATTTCTCTGTCTGGGGAGGACTCTGAACTTGTACTGTAAGTCCCTACTCATGAGGCTTCTGGCTTCTGCAAATCACTGTGTATCATTGTGTATGTGTATATATATACATGCCCCCCAAAGTATCTACAACTGGGGGGCTACGTAGCTTTTTGAAAACTGAAAGAGCACTATATTGTGAGTTGAGGATGACCTTAATATTTGGGGGAGGAGGGAGAATCCCACAGGCTGGAATGTGTTTGTATCTGAGGTGCATTGTGGCCTCGTGTAACGCTGCATGGTTCAGGAAATCCCTCAGACCTCCTGGAGATTAAACTAACTGGACATTAAATTATGTGAATAACATGCTTCTGAAGAGTGTCCTTTCTAGGAGTGTTTCCTGGCTGGCTGGTGTTGGAAGGAACATGACTTATGGTGTCATCTATCCATACCTTGTTCTTCAGAGTCTGTCACTGACCTAGGGATCAAGCTTGCAGCTGAAATCAGCAACATGCAGATTCACTAGAGGGAGTTTGAATGTTTTGCACAAAAAATCCATCCTATAAACCATCCCCTGTGCCACAGTAAGTGCTTGAGCTCACATCCCAGTATGGATGGGAGTAAATAACTGCCTGTGACTTCTACACCATCCAAACAGCTTCTTTTTCTCCCCTCCCTGTAGCCGAATTTGTACGTAGAACTTTTTGAAAGAAGTTCTAATAAAACAAACACTCCAATAGCCACCCAGGGGGAGGTTTGCTTAAAAGGATGTCAGCATAAACATACCCATGGAAGACACAAACATAGCTAAACATAAACCTAAACACAGCTATGGAAATGTACAACCTTGCTTGCCTGGAGTACTCTGCACTTGGCTTTCTGCAGCCCACCTGCTTCTCTTCGTGCACAGAAAAACATTCCAGCCCTGTAGCAGTACAAGCAGTTTTCATGATAGTATAATATATAATAAGCCAATAAAATGCAATAAGTTGAAGTTCCCTTTTCAGAGCTATCCTGTTGTCTGGAATTCAAACCAAGCAAAAAAAAAATGCAAACTGTGACACCACCCTAATTGCTATGCTATGGAACTTCACCTAAACCAGAGCTTTTAAACTCAAGTCAACACCATAGCTCAGTGTGAAAAAAAACCACTTAGATCAGCCAAGAACAACTCCCTATAAAACCACAGCATAGCCAAGGGGGAGCTCCCCAGCCTCACAGCCTGGGGATCTCCAGCTCCAGACAGGCTCCTGCGATGCACCAAGGGAGATGTGGGTCTCTCCAGGGTGAGGTGACCCCGAATTTCAAACCAAAATAACAAAAATCACTGCTGCCTAAGCCTCCTGCCAGCACCCTTTGGTTCAGGCAACTCAATGTCATCTTCTGCAGTTCATTTAGAAATAAGCTGCACTGATTAAGATCTGCTCCCAGCATTAGACAAGTCATGAATCCAGTTGGTAAACAGGGATGTTCTCTACAAACCCTTTCCACTAAAGATATTGTTTCTTGCTTGGTTGGGTTTAGTGCAAAAGTCACGTCCAGATGAAGGTGGGGCACCAGAGTTCACCACCCACCCCACAGGAAGTCACAGAATTCCAGAAGCACAGAATCATTAAGGTTGGAAAGACCTCCAAGATCAAGTCCAACCATCAACCCAACAGGACCACTAAACCATGTCCCCAGGTGCCACATCTACACAATTTTTGAACCCCTCCAGGGATGGGGACTCCACCACCTCCCTGGGCAGCATGGCCAATGTCTCCCCACTTCATCAGGAAAGAAATTCTCCCAAATATCCAATCAAAACCTCCCCTGGGGCAACTGAAGCCCATTTCCTCTCATCCTATTGGTCTTTCTTATCCTGTGGTGCCCGAAACTGGACACAGTAATCAAGCTGTGCCCTCCTCAGTGCTGAATATAGGGCAAACCCACTTTCCTGCTGGACACATTATTTTTAACAGGGTTTTTGATGTTTTGTCCCATTTGAGCTGTTCACAACAAATCCCCCAAGTCGCTCTGCTCGAGTGAAGGCCACTTGGCCAGTAAAGGCAGCCAGGCTTAGGCCAAGCTTGGCCAAGCAGGCTCAGAGGCTGTCACCACGTTATTTGACTATTGCCCCAGCACAGAGTCACACATCTAATGCCATTTCCTAAACAAATCCTTCCCTGTCATTTCCATCTCTCCGAGCTCTATTTAAAGAGACTTCCCAGGCCTGAGGAGACGGGAGCCTCTGCCCCTGTCCCCTCTCCCACACTCGCCTGGAGATCTCTGGAACATTTTCCCCCAAACAGACAAGGGATGGTCCCCGACCTGCTGCTGTGTCTGAGCGTTGGTTACGCAGCAGCCCTCAACCCCACGTGCCTCTCAGCTCAGTTCAGGAGACCTGGTGACTACATCGTGGGAGGCCTGTTCCCCTTCGGGTCAGACACCGTGAACCTGACGGCTCGGTCAGAGCCCACCCGAGTTGGGTGTGAGAGGTAAGAGGAGTGTCAGCTGCAGCACTGCAGCTTTAGTTGGGTCACTTGGGCTGGGGACAGAGGAAAAGAAAGTTCTGATAGCAGCTGATGGTCTCAGAGCTGACCTGTAAAGGTGAGATGGAATCGGAGTAGCTCCAGCTCTGCGGTGCCATCAATTTCTGAGCCTGAAGTGGGAAAGGTTTTTCTGTTTTCCTGATGCTACTCTGCAGCCACACTTCAGATGCAACTCTTCCTTGCAAGGAGAATGAAAACACATGCCATATTACATTCCATATCATGGGATATTACACGCACCCACAGACCATGGAACTCCCTCTCTCCTCTCACTACAGGTTATTTGTAGATGGGCTAATCTGGGCTCTAGGGATGAAGTTTGCTATCGACCAGATCAACAACTCCACTTCACTCCTCCCAGGAGTAAAGCTGGGCTATGACATGCACGACACCTGCTTCGAGCCAGTGGTGGCCCTGCAGCCCAGCCTGCTGTTCCTCACCCGAAATGGCACGAGGGGCATCGGGGTGTTGTGCAACTACACCGAGTACCAGCCCCGTGTCACCGCCGTGATCGGCCCTCACCAGTCAGACCTCTGCCTGGTAACTGCCAAACTGTTCAGCTCCTTCTTGATCCCACAGGTAAAGAAACCCTCTAGAGAAGCAAGACTTCACCTTTTTGGTGGGGAAAGGATTTGGGTCAACAACACTGTCT
>NW_008631401.1:0-26058 GCF_000691845.1 Merops nubicus | reverse complement strand
CTTAGGCTTGTTTAGAGGTCTTGGTCACCCAAATGCAAAGTTGTCTCCTTACTTTCCTGGCTGTCAAATATCTGTGCTGAGTTTCTCTAGGTGTGGGTGAGGATGTGCTTACACTCCTGTGGTTGCTGTGTGGTGCAGAGGCAGCTGTGCTAGATTTAAAACAGTGGGTGTATTAAATGCAGCCTGAGATGTGCTGGTTGAGAACTCCACTTCATATCCTGGAGAGGATCTCTCAAGTGCTTTCTGTGAAGCATCAACATATTTTGAGGGCAAGTAAATAAAATAGTTTAAAATGTTGCACTGGACTGGTAAACCCTTCATGTGGCTGATTGAAAGTCACTGCTAATTGAAAGCTAATGATAAATGAGTTGCATGTTCTGACATGGTTAAAAGAATGGAATGGAGTGAAGCAAGTGAATTGGGCATAGTGTTTTAGGGAAGAATTCCTTTTCTTGTTCTTTATGCAGCAGCACACCTCCAGCTCAGTTCTTAAGGCATAAATCTGATATGAATCTAGAAATAGTCTGCTTTTATGAAGCAATGTTCCACATATTGTTCAGTCTTAAAACAATATTTATTGAAAAACAGTGAGAATATTTTGTTGGCATGTAGTGATTAGATTTACAGTCAGTATTTTTGTGATTGACATAATTTGATCATAATTTTGTTCCTTTCTTAATTTTTTTACATTTCCACCAAAATCAGGTAGGTCTAGTTCTTTTAATTAAAATAATGCTGGATTGGATCTGTTCATGCTGTGCAGGAATTTTGGTTAATCAGTTTACCAGTGTTGACTTCAATTATATGAAGGAATAGCAGTGAACTACCCTCATATTGTAACAGTAAAAACTTCTCATAGATTGGTAATCACTCAGTTGAGATAATTATCAGCTGATTTCTTAATCTCATGAGTTTGTGTATTGATACAGTGGAAGGCTTGCAGGAAATTGGCATGAAGCAAAACTCTTTTTTGACCCAGTGCAAATAAATTAATATTACTTCATCATTGATTTTTATAGCCTTTTTCTCATGCAATACTTGGGTAATTAGTGCTGAAGTTATCTTAATTCTGTACATACAACACAGAGAAATAAACTGTCCTGTGCCATATTGTCCTGCTCATATTGGTGTCTTTAGACATGGTGTGTTATCCTGCCTTAGAGAAATCTGGGAAAGAGACTCCGGCTTGGAAAATCACTTTTATTCCTACATTACCAGTTTCTGTGGAGTGGATTACATACAGCTCAGCTAGTTTATAGCCCTTAGCCTAACTCCTTCTGCATCCTGAGAAGGAGTCAATATACTGCTTGTGCCTGGCCTTAAAAAGAGAGATTTACCAAAGTGGAGCTTGCTTATAAGGAATATATGTTCTTGTGTAGTAAAATAAACCAAAGGGATCTTTGCTACAGCTTTGAAAAAGTGCAGATGAGGCCACAGTTTCATTCTTTGCCTTGCTTGCCTCAAGTCAAATGTGACTTATATTTGAGGAAAGTATATGCACTAGATTTCAGCAGAAATGGTATGAAGAAGTGCTTCAAAGTAAAACCAAAACCACTGTTACTTGAAGCTTAGGGAGCTTCACAGGTTATCACAAATTTTCTGTAGTCATTTGTGCATTAGACTGGATGATGGACAGGATAGCAGCTCCTGTAGGAACAAGCAACAGTGTCTAAGGAGCAAATACCCAAATTCTGTCCTTCAGGGACTGGTGTCTGCAGTGCAGGTTTCCTGAGCTACTGTCTGAAGTGCTTAGGAGTGTGTGAATGATCTTAGGCTGTAACAGGAGGATGACCTTTCCCAGTTGAGAGTTGTTCAGTGTGTAAGAGGTACATTGAGGTGAGTGTGGTAATGTTCTCAACCCTTCCAGTCTTCTTTTTCCATTTCTTAGTAAGATTTTTTTTTTCCCCTTCTACTTAAGAATTGAAGGAACAGCATATTGATAGCTTACCATCAGACACAGAAGATTGCTCTTGAATAGAATACTGGTTTTATTTAGTGACACAGAAAGCATAGTTTGGTAACGGTGCTTTCTTAGTTGCTGAGTTATTTTTCAATGATGTTCACTTATAGATAATGGCTTTTTATTTTCATTGCAAAAGTGATATTACTATTTTGTGCAATTCTACAAAATATACTTGGGTTATCTAATAGTTTAATAATCCATCCTATCTTTATATGACTTTTTCAGAGGAGTTGGTAAATGATTTAGAATAAGGTCCTACTAACTATGCACAGGTTTTGGAATTTTTTATCTGAAACTTTAACATCTTAAGTTGGCTTCCAGAATAGTTTGGATTTATTTGAAGTTGTTCAGTGGATGCAGTACCAATAAAAGGAAACAATAAAACGATAGCAAAGGGAAGGGAAAAAAATAGCTTTGACATGAAAAAAATTACAAGCCAAAAAAGTGTGAAAATACCTTGAACCTATCTTTTTCTCAGCAAATGGCCTTTAATTCATTTTACTTTTATTATAGCCCTGGCCCAGAGGCAAAGTATGTTTGAGTGTTACAACAAAGAAGGTGCTATACACAGGAATTTCTTTAATAATGAAATACAGCATATGTGTAAACCATGCAACTTGTAACAGGAAACTTTGTAAGAAGGGTAGACTGTGCTTCACTTTTCCACAATTCTGCAAGAATGAATTTTATTAGGTGTTAGTCAGAAAAAAATTATCAGCTGAGTTTTATGCTGTAAGGTTAAATGGTTCTTATAACTACGTTTAAATACAGCAGCAGTCTAAATTTGGGCTTTGATTTATTGACTGGTTCTGTTGAGGAGAAGGATACTTAACTGTTGCCTTCCTCTTAAATTGCTTCTGGATGAGGACAGATTGTTTGAAAGACTTGTTCTTCATGAGTTTTCATGGAATATATCTGCTGATGACTGCTTCTAAATAGCTTCTTCTGTAACTTTGGAAACCTCTTAGTGGTGGGTGTTTCTTTTAAATAATGGAGTTAGAACCTTCTCAAAACTGAACATGTGAATGGAAAAATAATAAAGGAAAACATTCTCTGAATCTCTTACCATCCATTTCCTTTCACCTTCCTCAAATTTTCTTAACAGTAAGATCATAACCTAACTGAGGTAAAAACTCTCATTGCCTTCAGTATGCCAGAACTTTGTCCAATTATAAATTGCTGGATATATCACTTAATCTGTGTTCTGTTAATCAAAACACTGTCATTAAAATGAAGTTAAACCAATTCTAGAAACACGTAACTTTGGGAACAGTTGTATATCTAAGTGAAAGACTTATTTTTCAATGCTTTGTAAGATTTTCATGTGATGCTTTTTCTAATTTCTTTTGTTGAGGTATGTCATCCAAATATGTGCACTGGTAGTATAAAATGTTTTGTGTCTTGCATGTGGGGTTACAGCTTCTGCAGTGCTCCTGCCAAGAGTCGGCGAGTGCCAAGCAGAACAATAATTACCTCATATGTTTTTAATAGTGCCTGCATATTAATAATGACCAAGCTTGCATTTGTCTTTTTGGTGACATATTGTTGACTCATATTTAATTCATCCTCCTCCTCTAATCCCCAGATTCTTCTCCTCAGTACTGTTGCCCGCCGTTTGCTGGTTTCCTGTGAGACAATTGTCTGAGATTATATCAGATGTTTTACTTAAGTTTAGAGATGCTGTCTCTAAAGTTTAGAAAAGCAGGATATATTATTACCCTGTCTAATAAATAGTTTGGCATGATAAATTTTCTGTTACTTCAAACCTATGTACGGCTTTATTATTTACATATGTACTTTCTTATTAAATGTTCCAGCATTTCAAGTGGATACATTTGTCTATCAGATTTGTTTGCTGCCTCATATTTTTTTATCCAAAAGAATGCAGTTTTAGTTTCTAGCTATCTAGTTGCTTTTGCCTTCTCAAAGGGTCTTTGAGAAATGTGTGTATGTAGCATTTGTTTATTTTTCTAGTATTTAACTGTGACTGTTCCATGACAAAAAAGGCTCTAACCTATAGAAATTTATTTGAAAGGTCACCAAATGCTTGTTGGTTACTTTTCCTAGAGGGGTGAAATATATCTTGTACAGGCTATGATGCTTGACACTAGTTCTACTTTGGGTTATTAGGTTTGGTGTAAATAATTCCTGTTAGAAATCACTTTACTACATCATTTGAGAGATTCTTCTCGAAGATTTGAGTGGTGGTGAGCAGGCTGAAGTGTATCCTTCCAGCACAGAAAAGAATGCAAAGCAAAGGCAATGAATACAGTTTGCCTGCATCAGAAGTGAGAGGGAACAAACTAGTGAGAGGAGATAAAAATCAGTGAAAATGTTTCAAGGTAAACTTCAGAGTTATGAGGAGAATTCTAACTTTGTGGTATCCAGTTGGTGCTGATCATGGTCACAACATGTTCTAGTCCTTGTTGTTGGGTTTATCATTGGAAAACCTGGACATCTGTGCATATACAGATAAATAATAAGATTTTTTGAACTGTCAGGAAATAACTATAAATTCAGGAAGCTGAAAAAAATCCTAATTCTTTTTAGACTTTGTTTTATCTTCTGGTTTTGTGTAGGACTCCCCTGTATCCCCCTGGGTGGTGATGCCAGCTTGGGTCAATGAGACTTGAGCTTCCATTAATCGTAGCTCTTGCTAAGCAGCAAAGCCTCTGCCTCCTGGAAGTTTAGGGGCTGCTGCTGTACAAAGTTGTCATTTCAAGTCCTAAAGCTTTAGGGTAAATTGGAGAATTCTGAAGGATTTAAAAAGTAAGCCATCAGAAAAAAATTTTAGCAGACCAAAAAGAATATTTCCAGTTACTGGATTCAAAATTCCTCCTTTTAACAACATTAATCTGTAACTTCACTGTGTACTCTGTTGCTCCTTGTCTGAAGTCAGAGCAGGTGAGTGCTCATAACTTAAAGAAATGATGCTTCAGCCTTGCTAAATTTTTGCATTTCTTTAACATGACTGAGTCTATGAGCATGATTTAATAAAGATAAACATGAATAACCCCCAAAATGTATATGGTGACTATAGTGACTGTATATGGTGACTATATCCCTTGACTAAAAGGGACAAGGAGGGATTACAGCAGAAATAAAATGTATGCAACTGCTCTTTAGTATGATTAGAATGAATGAATGAATGTGTCACCTTGCTTACCTGCAGAAGTATGAGAATGATATTTTGCAAGGTTAGTGGCAAAGTGATAAGATCATTGGAGTATTCTCATTGTTTCCAACTGTCTTGAAATACATAACAAACCATGCCTGCTTGCTAAATCTAGTGTCCTTTCTGAAATTGCCAAAAAGGAAACTAATAGGATGGTGATTTTTTTATAGGGATGTAATTCACTGACTCATTTGACCACAGAGTAGAAGTTAGTCCTTTCTGTATGTTGGTTACTAGCCTGGGAGATGTACAGACAAATGATCTGAATGTGAAAAGTGGCTGTATTTTATTGGTGTTTTTGAGGCTATTTAGTCAAGCTGTTTATTTCTAATTTTAATGGGATATTTTAGGCTTCTTGAAATGCTGTAGGTTTTCCACCTGAGATTCTGTAAACTCCCAGTTCTGCTGTTGTAAGCTTCAGACTGTTAGACTTTGTTCTAAGCTGTTTTTAATGAGTTCTTTGGATGTGACTTCAGTTATTCTGGAGAGCTTTCTGCAGCAGATGTTTTCAACAGCTCTAGCCCAAAAAATTAGTAAGGAATCAAAGTGATTTGTAAAGGAATCATGAAGCTTTGAACTCTAACTAGAAATGGAGATGTAGGTGAAAAGATGAGGAATTTCACTGGGTTTTAACAGTAGGATTTTGTTATTCTGCTTGGTTACAAGTTTGCTGGTCTGTCCTAAGTGGAGTATTAAAGATGGTGGATTTATTGTACAATGGTGACTTAAAATCTTTTGGAAGTACCTAAAACATTACAAAATAGGGCCTATATTCAACTTCAGCTGAGCTTAGTGGAAGGTCTGCTGTTGATTTGCAATTCATTAAAAACATCCCTGTGCCTTAACTACTCAATAAAAGGCCATTGATTTGGAAGGGCAGCTGCTGACAGTACTTGCCTTTGTTTCATTTTTAATTGTGGGAGATTTGCTAGTTCAGTAAGATGTTTGATAATATTTATATAATGTATGATAGGTATGTAAGTTCAGAGGAGGCAGCTTGATGTTGGAAAGGCTCACAGAGTAGAATTTCTCCTACCTTTGTTAGAAAAAGCCTGTGTCATTATTGTAATAACTCTATGAATTTGGGGGTGGCTTCAAAGGAGATTTCTGCAGTTGCCAGGGCTTGAAAAGTAGTTACTCAAGATGTTAAACTGAGAAACAGAATTTAAGGAAAAAGATTTCTACCATTTCTTCATGAATCATTATTTAGACTATGTCTTATGCATACAGCCATTCTGTGCACAGCTGATGTTCTTTTTCAAGACCCACTCTGTTTATACTGTCTATAATTAATCTACTGTATTGAAAAAAAGAACAGCTTTGTGTGATGCTGCATTCACAGCTGCCTGAACATTCTTCCTGAGACTGTTTCTTGCATTAGATAGAAAAATCCACTTTTCAGTATGGCAAGAATTCTTTGCATAATATAAAGGTTGCAATAAATTCTAGTACTTTAATCTGCTTTGAGGAGGAGACTTTACCTCTCATGTCTACACCAGGTTTCTCTCAGTAGGAAAAGTGTGCTAGATGCTGCAGCTATGATACTTTCAGATCTCTATACTTCATTGCCAGTCTTTTGTGTTCCTTTGAACTATCCTAATGTTTGTCCTAGGGATCCTTTCACCACCTCAGGTCAAAATGAGGGTTAAAGGGATTGTTCCCAAGCTGTATAACTTAATTATGTCATCTTCTGTGGTAGGAGACAGATCACGAAAGTGTATCACAGGTCTCTAAGGTTTGATTGTGCAAGTGAGGTCTGATTGGCCTTTGGAGATACTTTAATAGTTTAAGTCTCCCTTTCCATCTGAAGTCCTCCTTATGCTTTATGGCAGAGAGAAATCTGCAAGAGGTAAGCTTGAGAGAATACAATGATGTCTCAGAGAAGCAGAAAAGGTTCTTATTCTCATGGCAGCCCTGACTGCATGCTTTATTGTGTCTTGACCAGGGAGGCTTCTTATAGAGGGGGCTGTTGTACAGACCCCTTCCTAACCTTACCACTTGTGCTGGGACCTGTGAACATGCTTTACTGAAATACTTCAGTATTCAGAAGGGATTAGGAAATAACTAAAGCTAACATCATTAGAGTAAGGATTTAGTGTTTGCCTAAAACATGCTCCTTAGTTTCTCAAACTCCTATCCACCTCTCTATTTCTTATTTCCTTTCTGTTGGAGTGATTTTTCCATTCCAGCAGAAAAGCACTTAGTCAGTCTCAGCTGGAAGATACGTACCCTTTGTGCATCGTTTGGGGTGGGCACATGCATTAGCACTGAGGGATGCAGGGTGGTTTTCCTTCTTCTCTTCACACATTTTTGGGGTGTTGCATTGCCTTGACAGTGCTGTCAGATCCTCTGGCCTACCATGAAGGGCTGCAGCTGAAGTCCTGAGCTTTGATCCTTTCTGTAGTAGTGCAGTGAGCAGCCACCAGACCACCAAGCTCATCAATTCAGACTGCTTTCTGGACGTGCACTGGCATGTGCTTCCTGCCTTGGGTTAGGAAAGTAACCTAAGACTTGCCTTTTACTAGGCATACATTGTTTTAAGAACTGCCCAGCATACTTTCAAATGTCTTTTCCATTAGTCAGAAGGGACTCCTGAAGTGCTTTTCTCACAGGTGACCCAGATCTGTTTTCGCTTCAGGAGTAAGTTGAATGCTCCAAAATGGGTTTGAACTGGAGGACGTTTTGTTCTCTATGCTGGGAGAAATTCTGGGGGGCACAATTCAATGATGAAGAAAAAGGAAGATAGATTTACTTGTTTCAAGTCAGGAAAGTGTGTGGGAACACAGTTTGTGTGCATCCCTTTGCTGGTCAATGCACTGTGGATGTAACTTATATCATACTAGGAAAACATTTCCCATATATCATTAATTGAACTGGAGGACGTTTTGTTCTCTATGCTGGGAGAAATTCTGGGGGGCACAATTCAATGATGAAGAAAAAGGAAGATAGATTTACTTGTTTCACGTCAGGAAAGTGTGTGGGAACACGGTTTGTGTGCATCCCTTTGCTGGTCAATGCACTGTGGATGTAACATATCATACTCTGAAAACATTTCCCCTGTATCATTAAAGGGCTTTTGGGTTCCTGGATGTCTTACAAATGCCAACTGATCTTTTCCTTTGGTTTCATTGATGCTTCCTTCTACACAAGGCTTTTGGCTGAAGCTTTTGATGGCCATTGAAGGTGGTGAAGTTGTTGCTGCTGCTGTCTCCCTCAAATCTGTAACTTGAAGCTTTTTCTAGTTTCTAGTCTATCCCACTTGATGCTGTAGTTTTCATTGCATGATTTCACATGGTGCTCAGGCCTTGTGATTACATAATGTACTTTTTATGAAAATGATTTGGTGCTAGAGGAGAGGCTCAGAGTAGAGGAAATCATTAACATGCAAAAAACTTGAGCTCCAAAATAGCTTTAATTCAAAGCTTATTTCAAACAGCTACCACCTGCCTCTCATTTTGGCTTTGTGTTAGCCCTCAAAGTAGGTTGTGATTTAAAAGTGACGTAAATGTATTCATATCATGCTAGAATAACAAAACTACAAAACAACAGTAGCTGGCCTTCTCCTTAAAAGTAACACTTTCTGGCTGAGGAACATTCCTCTTGAGACACAAGCTGCTGAAACTATGTAGAGTACACTAAGTGATTCCATCTGATCTGCAGAAAACACTATGGGTTATAGTTTCACTTTATAAATATGCCACTGGCAAAGCCAACTGGCTGCAATAAGTTTTTTTGAAATGGACATTTCTGGCTGAGTTTTTGGAAGACTCCATTGCTTAAAGTGAAACATAAAAACTCCATTCACTAGCTACATGTTAAGAACAAATGGCCAAAGGAAATAAGTCGACCTATAAAAAGCTGGGAAATAAGAGTTCATACACAATTTAATTTTCTTTGATTATGCTTTACATGTAAAAGTTTGGATAACAGGAGTTTGCACTAGTTCAAGCTAGTAAAAATCCAAATCTGGAATCTGGTGAGCAGGAACAACACAAATGTGATGAAGAAAGTGGTAGGTATATTAAGAAGTGATGCTGTGCTCTTAAAGGCAAAAAGAGTGATTACTAATTCAGTCTTAGGTGTTTTATGTTTGTTTCTTCAGGCAGGATGATTGAGTGCTGCAGTATGTTTGGAAATGATTGTTCTAAAGAACTTGCCACATTATGTCATATCACATTCAATCATCATTGCTGTTAGAAAATGATATATATTAAGTTATGTGTGTGTGTGTGTGATTAGGGTTTATGAATGCTAAAGATGAATGTTTCCATCTCTGTTATGATGTGTTGCTAAAGGTGCTATATACATTTTTTAATTCATAGTTATAATGTAATGAAATTGGTAAGAATAAGAATATTAGTAATATAGCTGAGCACAGAAGCTGTTACTACTTGTTACTTCAACAGTAGCTCCTCAACACTTCTACTGACCTTTACTTTTTCCTGTCATTTAAACTGTGATGTCTACTAGATTACCACTGTAAATCAATTATATCAGCTGCAGTGTTTGTCTTGAAATGTCATCAGAAAAATACAAATTAACACCTAAATTGTATATTTTAGACAAGCTTAAACCCTGAAGGTTGTGGTCAGAAGCTGTATAAAAGACAGCTTTCTCATTACCACAAGTAACACCAGAAATACCTGAAATTTAATTAAATCACAAAATACTTAACAGTTTTTGTGTAAGGCCATTCAATTTAGAATTAAATTGCTTTTACTTCTAATCTTATGATATCTCAAGCTATATTCAGAACTTTTCACAACAGTAGAATAACTGAGTAGAATAATAGAATTGTAGAATTATTAAGGTTGGAAAAGACCTCTGAGATCATCAGGTTCAACCATCACCCATTCAGTATGCCTCTGAATGTGAACATATGTGATTTTGAGGTAGCAGATGTGGAATAACTGTGGTTACATGGACACCTGGATAATGAAACACTATTTTCTTGCAAGCCAAATAAAAAATGCCACTAGTTATTTCTAGTAGCCAATAACTATACTTTTAAGATAGCTACACCTAAAAGACTGTGGTGGCAACCAGTGGGCTAGCACCTTTTACTAGTTACCAGTGTTTGTTCGTGTTTCTCAGAGTGCTTTAGCTGATTACTCAATTTTATACACCTGTCTGACTTATACTTTTTCTAGACTCTATCAGCAGTGTGATAGTAATGTCAGCAGCTATTGGGCAATGGAAGCTGAACATCATTAACACTGATAGCATACCAGTGCAAAACTTCTCAAGTTTCTCTAATGGTTTCCACTGTTTGCTGATCAGGAGTATGTGATAGGACTAAATCCTGTGAAGTTTCACAGCCTAGAGGAACAGATATCTACCATAATGCCTTGGAGTAGATCAGAGAGGAAAGATAAGGATGCCTTCTTTGATTCTTCTTGATGCCATGTAGTCCAATCCCACTTCCCAAGCAGGTTCAGCTAGAGGTTGCCCAGAATTGCATCCAGTTGTCCCTAGAGATAACAGGTTGATTCAAGTCCCTCCATGAGGACCAGAGCCTCCAGACATGAGGCTTCTGCCAGAAGAGGGCTTCAGAAAAGGCTTCTGAACAGTGCTTCATCAATGTCTTCCTGATTGGGTGGCCTATGGCAAATCCTCATATTGCTCTGCTCAATTATCCTGACCCATGAGCTCCTGACTGGCTCGCTGCCTGTCTCAAGGCAGAACTCCATGCATTCCAGGTGCTCTCTTCCTAAAGGGACAACTCCCTATCAGTGTCCTGGCCTGCCCTTTCTAAAGGGCCTGGATGCATCCATCTTAGCACTCCAGTCCTGTGAGCTAGCCCACCATGTCTCTGTGATCCAAGTGAGGTCATTGCCCAGTAACTGCACAGAGATTTCCAGTCCCTCCTGATTTTCCCTGTTCTCTGGACATTCCTGCAGAGGCACTTTGGAGAGGTGGTCAAGAAGGCTGTGGGAGCTCTTTCCATAAGGCTGCTGTTCCCTGTGCACTTCCTTACTTAGATTCCTCTGCTTGAGGTGATTCCACTGCAGCCCTCTTTTGTTAACTGCTGTGTCCCTTGGGTTTGTGTAGTCCTCAGGGCCTTTTGCTTGCCCACTCCATCTCTCACCCCCTCACCTCACTGTTGTAAAATCTCTCCCTCCCATCATCCCTAGTTTAAAGTTGCTCTTGCTGCACTGGCAAACCTGTTGGCAAAGCTACTTGTGCTGGATTTAGCCAGAGGATCCTGTCTCATACAGACATCTGACAGTCCTCAGAGGGCCACATGGTCATAAAACGAAGCTCTGCTGCAGATACCTGCTGTGCAACCACTTGTTGGCCCACAGGTCACACTGTCTACCTCATGCCCTTCCTCACACCCTTAACCATCACCCCCAGGGCCATGTCACACTTGATACTTTCCATGGTGCTCCTAGCAGTTCCTAAACGTGTGTGGAGTTACTCAGGTGGGGTGATGATTCACTTGGCTGAAAATTCTTTGAGAAAATACAAATTCAGGGTGGTGTCCTACTATCTAACAGCCAACAGTACCAGGTCTGGCTTAGGAGATGGAAGAATGATGTGACCTAAGCAAGGTCTGGAGGCCCAGAGGGAGGGAGGTGAGCAGGGCTGCTCCTGCCAGCAGCAGCAAAGCATTAGATTGGCTTGGCTCATTTGTCTGCTCACAGCTTTAGTGTGCTTCAAGTGATGCTGTTTGAACTTGTATAGGTGCTACAATTCTTTTATGAATGCATTTTTTAATTTTAATTTTTCTTCTTAAATTTTATATAGTTGATAATGTCAACTGCTAGTGATGAAAACCAGGATGTTCAGAATTGTAGGAACATTTTTATTAAATAACTTTCAAATTCATATATGCATCTTGCTTTGCTTGTAACTGAAACATATAAGGTACTTATTTGTAGATCAGCCTCAACAATTTCTGGATTTTAAGTTAGTAAAGTCTTTACAGTGTTCTTGGCTAGTTCTTCGGAGGCTCGGGATAAGCAGCAAACCAAATGTTCACTCTCTGATCAGTAGTTGCTGTAACTTCTTGAATACCACATATTTCAGGTGCTGGATCTCAGCTATAAGTTATGAATAAATAAATTCTGGAATCTGTCCTCTGAAGAATATGTAAGAGAGTAAATGACTCCTAAAGACATAATAAAGATGCTCTATACAAATAATTTCAGAGGAAATGTACTAATTCTGTGTATTGAAGAGGTGTGTGTATATTTGTGTATCTAATGTGTTTAGTATGCTGTAGAATATGTTTCTAATTTTAGAAACAATAAATTCTAAGGCTGAACACAAGGCTCAGACCCTCCTTTATAATTTAAAAAGTCTGTGTAGAAAATCCTAGGAAAAACATAGCTCTCCAAAAGCATTTTCTAAACAGACCAATTGCTGTAGAGCTATGTCAGACCCATAATTCTCTCAAAAATGATTGCCTTTAGTCACAGGAAACATTTCTTCATTGAGTTTTGCTGTTAACAGAGGTAAAGAGTTTACATTTCCTAGCAGGATGTATGACTTTAATCTGCGCACAGAAGAGGAAACATTTAAAATGTTTCAAGTTTCCAATGCAGTGGCACAAACTTCAGAATATTATAGATTAAACTTTTGACACTTAAATCATCACGCTGAAGTTGCTAGTGACAAGTGGTCACTAGTTTAATGAGCTGCTATAAAGATGATGTGTTTAAATTTTCTCACTTGCAGGATTAGAAAAAAACCAAATATATTGGTTTGACTTCAGTATCAGGCAGGATCTAAGTCTGACTACTTTAATGATTTCCATGTTGAATTGCTTTTGTATAACGTGCTAGTTTATTAGTACAGGTTCTGTCATTTTTCACCTTAGGGAGGTGAGTTTTCATTGGTTTTCAGCTAAGTTTCTTTTTGAAGCCACCAGGGATTTTTGTTTAATGGAGTACTTCCCTCATGTTTAATGAATAAGGTTTTTTTTCTAATATAGAATAAAAGTATTTTCTAGATTTTAGTTTATTTATTAGTTGGAAATGCTATTACTACCTTGGTAAATCAAAATGTAAGTATTTTCAGTTAATGTTATCCCTCAAAATGTGTGCACTCTAGTTCTCAAACAGGCCAAACCAACAAAAGAATTACCTTTAAGGCAGGTTTTCAGAAAAGGTCCGTGTAGAACATAAGGGAAGAAACAGCTGTTGTGATTATGTGCTTGAAATGCCCTCAGTGTTCCAGAAATTACACTGCTGGATGTGTTCTGCACATCTATCTGTATCATCAGTGGTGTGAAGGATGGAAGAATTTAAACTTTTTCGCTAAAGACCAAAATATTCAACTTTGCCTCTACCAAAGGAACATTAATTATGCTTTCACATGTCCTTCCTATCAAAGGATTGATATTTCCAACAGGGTTTGTAGACCCATGCAGTGAATTCCATGCAGAATCTGGAAAAAAGGAGGGGAGAACTTGATTATGAGAAAGGGAAAATCTGAAAAAGAGATCAGGGAGGGCAAGTGGAAAGGACCCAGGTGCTTTGCCTTCCTTTTTTCTTCTTCTGTTTTTATCCTTAGCTAATTTTTTATTGTATACTTTATCACAAGGACAAGTGAAATGATGCACTGCTGGCCGTTACACTGCTATTTATTTTTAAGTAGTTAGTTTCTATGAAGAATCACAGTGGGAACTAACAATATTTTGGGCTGTACTTTACATTTGTTACTTTTTCAGATACTGAGTATCTCTTTTGACCTTTGTAACCTTTATCCGAGTGTTAACAATGAAAGTTTAGTCAATTTTTGTTTTGCTTCAACTTTCTGTTAGAAAGCAATTCACAAAGGACTGAGAGTGGAGCTTAGTAAACAGTTTGTTTGGGTCCTCCATGCACAGAGAATAATTCCTGAGACACAGAGGAGTATTTTAATTGAGTTGAACAGACATTTTGAATTTATAAATATTTCATATTGTGTTTGCAAGATAGTGGCTTATCTCTGGGTTCAGGAGAGATACTTCTATCAACTACAGAAGGTATTAGTCTTACTGGTATAGCTCTGCTTGAATTTGTTTGCATTGTTACTCCTGCATATGAAATGCAAACTGCATAATCAGCTTCTAATCTCAGAAGTCTTCCAAATGAGACTGTGAATTTAGTTCAGTTTTTGGACCTGTTTTTGTTTTATCCTGAAGACAGAAAATGTGAATGCAAAGTGTGGGAAATATTACTATGGGGCTAGTTTGACAACAAGAGATATTTGCAGGACTTTTTGTTATGTTGCTTGAGTAGACATGAAAGAGTAGACTAGCTTATTTTTAAACTGCAGCTGTTGTGACTGCTTGTAATCTATAGAGGCATTTAGGAACCAGAATAGTTTGGGGTTTTGGGAATACTGAAACATTTCTTTACACTGAAATTATAATGGTTGTATCTGTAGGAATTTTGGTTTGAAATAAAACATCTAACACTTTATTTTTCTCTTCATATATTCTGAAGGTATTCCTTCCAAAATCTAGTTTATTTTAGTAAGTAAGCTATTATTGAGGTCGGAATAGTTAATGTTCTTCCTCTTCGTAAATACTCATGTAAATTAAAATTCATCTTTTTTTTTTTTATGAGTAGAAATTTAATTTATTAATAACTTGAGCACTAAAACTACGCAAACAACATTGGTTTGTTTCCTTTGTATTTTGCTTTCCTTAGGTCGAGATTTGATATGCATACAGTCCATGGATGGGATGCTCATGTTGTTTGAGCAGGAGAGTTATGCCTTTGGCCGTTTTTTACCTGGATTTCTCCTGCCTGGGCCCTTGGCTTACAGCGCTCGGACAGATTCCTTCATTACAGTGTCTTCTTGTCGACAGGTTGAGAGTTACAAGTATGTGTTCCTGTTGAGTAATTATGGCATGTTTTGGTGCTATCATTTAGCATGTAAAGAAATTAAAAGCAGTCACGTGTAGTTTCTAGTCTGTCTTCACTGCCAGTTTTTCTTCTGGTTGGTTGGCAGTTACAAAATAATAACCCAAACCCACAAACCTCCCATCTCGTGCTAGATCTGTCACCTACTGGTGCCATTTTTACTGGTGTCTCTTGGATTGGAACCACACAGGTTACTGAAGGGGTATGCTTGAGAGTGTAGTTATCACATATAGGAGATTCTATGTCAGGGTAGTTTAAGAGGGTTTTATAAAAGCTTAATAAGATCAATAAAGATAATTTTTATTAGAATTCTATTTTCACAAATTGAAAATATGCTGGTTTCTTGCTTCTTTATGGTCTAAATTTGTACCCTTTAATATCTTTAGCTGTTGAATTTCTTTTAATGCCAGATAAAATCTGAATAGCAATGTTTTATTAATTTTTGCTTTTACACTTAGCTGGTATCCTGCAGTGGTATTTATCTTAACATCTTTGACAGACATATTGCAGCAGGATTTTTAACAATCCTTTTAGACTGTGCTTTTACTGTGTATGTATACTCATAATAATTATTTCTTATTTAATGTATGTGTATTAACTACAAAGATTCTTCTTTTACTTCCTATAACAGATACCATGTGCTGGCATTTGCAACAGATGCTGATGAAAGACAAGAAAAAGAGCAGCAAAAACTTAGTTCAGGGAAAAAACTTGTGGTAAAACCTGTTTATTTTACATAACAAGTATGGTACACTGCATACATGTTAAGAAGATCAATGCTAAGTAACAAATGGAAACATTGTCTGCTGACAAAGGACCTGATCCAATTGCCATTAAAGGCAATGGAAAGGCTCCAGTAGATTTCTGTTAAAATTTCTTTGGACCTCAATTGTTTAAGTCTGGGCCTTAAAACTCACTGTTGTTCTAAGGAGAGAAGAAAAAAAAGAACTGTGTACTAGAAATAACTGTTTCTAAGGAGTATTTGTAATACAGGACCTAAACTGTAGTAAAATACACCTGAAATTGCTCATGTTATTAGTTTAGATCTATTTGTATCTTTGTGTTGGACTTAAAAAGTTAACCTCATTCTACTTGGGGAGTCCTTTGTACTTAAGAAAACTGTTTCCACAAATAGCATCTTGTACTTTTTTTTTGTCAAAAGCCTGTGGATTCATTTTTCTTCAGGAGGACCCTGTGCCTGAGTTGTTTAATACTTGAGCTGCCTCATGTTAAGAGGAAGAAAAATTAATTCTCCATGGTCCTGCAGTAGAATTGCTTGTCTGCTGAATATACTGTGTAAAATGCTAGATTCAGCAAATTTCACGTATGAAAGGAAAATATTGGTAGAGCATCTTCATCCCAATGGCTAATCATAGAATTTTTTTCAAACTATATCAGTCAGAATCCTACATTTTGAATTAGAAGATGATGTAGCTTTTAAGTAAGAAAATTGTAAGCTTCATAAAATATGCTACAAATTCCATATACTTTTTTTAATCCAAGATGAGAAGCATACATGGAGAGAAATATAATAAGACTGGCTTTTTTCCCTTTGAGTTCTAAGGTTGCAATTCCAGCTTCATGTATCAGATATGCCAGTTTGTTTACTAACACAGTCTATGTTTTTAAGCAAAACAATTGATGCTGTTCCTATAGGAAGTGCTGACTTCATCTTTTTTTTACTTCAGAAATTCCTGAATTTCTGTTTAAACAACTTGGCAGCAGTCGAAAGCACTTTTTGCATGTGTGAATTAGCTGAAATTTCTCAGAGGAGCTGAAGTAACAAATCAATGAAGTGTATCAATATGCAGATGTAAGGGTATAGGCAAGGCAGGATTTGCAAGCACTTGCTTTTTATACTAATGTATGTAGTTGGAAAAGTGGACAAGCTATGACGTGCACCTTTCAATCTGAAAGATGTTTGTGTATATTAGTGACTGTGAGCATGAATATTGAATTGCACACCTAAAACTTTGCCTGTTTTTCCAGTTACTTTTATTAGAGTAAGTTATCACGTTTTGCTCTCTGGCCTTGCCCTTATATCTAAGGACATGTATAGAGGCAGGTTAAAATCATTCTAATACTCTGTTCTTGGATTTAATAGTTAAAATATGAAGCATTTTCATTTTGAATGGAATGTGCATTTTAAAGTTCAAATGTACTTAAGTACATTTCACTTGTACTTAAGTGCTTAAGTGAACTGGATAGCCACCAATTCATGACTATTTCAGAAACTGGATGTTTTTGCTGCTTTACTCACCACAAGGAAAGTTACTGCCTGCCTTCAAAACAGGATGATAACTCTCCTTCAAAAAAAGACTTTGATTTTACTTTCATATCCATGTCAATGATACTCATATAACTCGATGGCTTCTGAGCCTTCTCCAAGTTTTGTCTTTAATAAGCAGCTGCCAACTGATTTCTGAGGCATGTTTTTTCTTTTGTAGGTGGATTGGGTTTTAAACATCGGAGAGCAAGCACTGGATATATGTGTTGTCTCCTTTGATCAGGCAGTTTCTTCTGTTTTTGTGCTGGGGGAGAGAAACTTCTTTTGCCTTAAGGATAATGGACAAATTCGGTTCATGAAAAAGCTCGATTACAGTCCAAGCTGCTTCATTCCTTATTGTTCAGGTTTGTAAAAGGAAAATTCAGCTTCTCTTTAGCTTGGTTACTTTTACAACTAAGGTGTGTGTTTGTGTTTTTTTTTTTTTCCACTGAATAAATAAATTTTTCTGAATAAGCTGTTGACTTGTAGAAAATCTGTGGAATTGGAGCTCTCTTTTTGGATGAAGCAGTTTTATTTTAAACTGTTACTTAATGTGAAGTGTCATAATTTTTAGATTCTAAATAGATACTTTCTCATCACCAAATGGAAGTACTTGTGGTTGAGTAAGCTTGCCCAGGCTACTAAAGAAAATGGTAGAATAAGAGATTTCGGAAGAGTGAACAAGTTTTTAAGGACCTTCTGTCATTTACTTACAGTTTAAAAAATCAAATAAAGTTTACTCTTGGAAGATGAAACTAATTTCTTACATTGTGTGGAAGCAACTTGGTTGGATGCCACTACAGAACTACAGAATCTTAATGTTTATTCTGTATTAGTGTTTCAAAACATATCTGATAAATTTTTGTCACCATGTCTTATTTTAGACTTAAAATATAATTTTAGACTTTATAAATATTATAATAACAATTTTCACATTTTATGCTTTCTGATTTAAATTCTACTATAAATTAAACCTCTGAATGCATATACCTTTAATCAATGCTCACAAGTCAATGAATTAATAAAGAATATAAGCAATTGATATTTAACTGGTATTTATTTAGTCATGTCTATCCTGGCATGTAAACATGCTAATTATGAGTCTTTGTTGGGTTTTAAGTTACCAAACATGGCCAGCTAGGATCTTGCAAAGTTGTGGCATGTGTTGTGTAGTATGCAATTGAGAGTGGTATCCATAATTAATCACATATGTCCTTGATTATTGGCAATGTAACTTTCATAACTTTTGACACTTTAATTATATTAAATTCACTTATAGCGAGTAATGGCTCAAAAGGAAATGAAAAAATAGTTTGATGATAGAAGCCTCAAATAAAAGTACTGGCTTTTGAAAATCTTTCATCTTAAAACTGTTTTTATATCTTTAACAGTGAAGGAAGGAACAATAAACACTCTGATTGGAAACCATAGTAAAATGTTGAATGTTTATCAGGATGTTACGCTGAAATGGGCCACTCAACTTCCCCACATTCCTGTATCAGTAAAAGTAGCAAATTTACAGTAAGTAACTTGTTAAAGTTTACTTTTTTCAGATTTATTTCCAGTTGTGAAGTCTGCTTCTAGAGCCTCACAAACATCTTTGAGGTATATAGCAAATAAGATAACTTGTAAAAGGAAACTTTGAAGTGTTTTTCTTTCTTTTGTAAAATATTTATTTCATTAATGGGCATTACTGTTGACTCTAGAAGAGTACTGGAATGGCTGTACTGTGCTTTAGATTCTTCTGTTCATTGAAGGTAGAACCTTAGGGCTCAGAACTCAGGTGGAGTACTTTCTTCTTTAATAGAATGAAGTGAAGCTTTGCAATTTGGTAAGATGTGGTAAGAATTAAAAGCTGTCTAGATAAGGTGCTGAGGGATATGGCTTGTAAGTGGCCTGCTAGAGTTAGAAATGGTTAGACTTGATGATCTTGAAGGTCCTTTCCAACCATAATGATTCTGTAATTCTGTGAATAATGCCTCTGAGAAGTTTATGCAGATTCTGCTTGTTTCGTGTGACCTTTAATGCTCAGTTTGATTTTAATGAGAATTTTGAAAGCCTGCTAATTTGTACCACATCATTTTGCTACTTAGATTCAGAATTCCCACAGACTTACTAATCCTAGGATTTGGTTTGGGGTTTTCTTCTGTAGAAGGTGAGAGAGCAATCCAGTCCTACAAACCTCTTTATACAGGTACTGATAAATGAAGGAACATCTGTGTGTCTAGACCCAATGGCCTGAAAGGCAGGGAGAAGAGCATAGCCCTGAAACAGGGATGCTCAACTTGTGTCTTTGTGTTTAAAAAAATGTGGTGTGCTTCTTTCTGATGTTAAAACCAAACATGAGCCAAACAACAAAAACCTTAGTAAAGCATATAAAGGTAGTAATTTGGGTTATACAAAACATATGTGCTTAATAAAAAAAAAGATAAATTAAAAGGGAATTCTTCAAGTCAATGTGATAATGATTTTCTAGCACTCCACTCAAGAGGCCTCAATCTCAGCTGGGGCCTCTGGGCACTGCTGTGACATAAATAATATTGAGTACTTTAATAAGCATAAAGTTATTAATCCTACACTGCTGAGAGATTGAAGTGCCCTAAATATGATGTGTGTCAATTAATTACTTTCACATCCTTTCCACTTTTATTGCAATAATATGAAGTAAATGTAGTGCTCTGAAAGCAGTTGTCTCTGCAGATTGTCTATGTTCACCTGTATTTTCTTGTTGGCCTAATATTTACTTTTAATGTATGGCTCTGGCTTGCTGGATAAGCAAAGCATCATTAGAAGCTATTTTATGAAAATCCCTTGGGGCAGGGGTAGCAATTCCCTCATAAAGGCAGGCATATACTTTATCCTATATTCTTGTTAGTCTGCTTCTAAGATGAACTGTTCAAGTGCTTCAAAGAATTCCAGCCAAGTAATGGGTGTGTACCCCTCCTTATTCTTACTAACTGATTTTTCCTTTTACATGTGAAATGCAGTATTTTGCTATTGCAATATCAGCATGTAAATGGTGATGATAAAACACTACAATATTTGGGATTAAATTCCAGCATAAACTGCTTGATTTCCATCACGTTTTCAGAAACATGCAAGCAAAAATAGAGTCAAAGATAAGTGTCAGCTTGCAACTGTTTTGGTGAAGTGTCTCTGCACTCTTAAAGTGAGGTATTTTGAAGCTGTTGAACTACAGGTTGGTTTTTTTTTTTGGTTTTCTGTTAAAATCTGGATGTTCTTGGTCAGGAAACTGATAATTTCCTATAAAAACTGGTGATCATGAACTTGAACTATAGTAGAAAATATGAGAGTTTATCTTATTCTGGGTTTTACCTGAGGATCTCTATAACTATGATCACCAAGCTGCAAGTTCAGTTCTAATCATTGTTATAGAAGTTGGTCCCTTATTTTGTTAGAAGTTTCTATTCTGGTTCTGTTGATGTATAGTAGTTAATAATGGTTTATGATGGTGGAGTCCCCATCCCTGGAGGTGTTGAAAAGATGTGTAGATGAAGTGCTTAGGGACACTGTTTAGTGCTGGTCTTGGTAATGTTAGATTAATGGTTGGACCTGATGATCTTTAAAGGTCTTTTCCAGCCAAAACAATTCTGTGATTCTATGACCTTGTTTTAATATCAAGGGGGCTCCTACATACTTAACATTGCTTGGGTTGCTTCAGAGGTATAACTATTTATATTGACCATTTGGGTTAATTCATCCCAGCACAAATGCATCTTCCCATTGGTAAGCCTGCCATAATTCAGGTAATTGCGGGGAGCAAGCCCATAGGAATGTGGTTCCTACATTCTTAGCTAAAGGACCTCATATGGAAGTAGTTTTTTTCTTGTAGGCAGGGATTTGAGCCTCTAAAGGTTTAAAGTGATTTAATAGTCCCTCCCCACGCCACTGACCCCCCAAAGGTGGGTTATGTTTTTTAATCATCTGCAATAACTTTAGACAGTAGCAGAAAGTAATTTTTAAGGGCCTGTTCCAAGCTGTATTTATTTTTCTGTGCCTGAGTTATCCCATCTCCTTACATATGACCATAAAAGGTCCTTGGAGTAGATTGAAATACTTAGACAACTACTTTCCTATTTATTTGACACTAACTCACTTGGCAAAGCTGTTCCTAAGAGTACCCTGTTCTACTGGCCGATTGTTTTGCACTAAGTGCTACTTTCCTATTTATTTGACACTAACTTACTTGACAAAGCTGTTCCTAAGTTTTAATGGCTGATTGTTTTGCACTAAGTATTAGTCTGACCTGGCTGGCCTGAAACTAGAAGGTGATGTTAAGGTGCATTCAGTCTCAAGCAGAATAGCTCCTGTTGCCAGCCTCAGGGATGTTTCCATCACAACCATCTGAAGCGCCACTAAGGGTTGAGTTAGAACCACCCAGAGCATTCTAGCTTGGATGGAGTCTCAGGAAGGGGATTTCTGCTTTAACTGCCTTCAAGCTACAAACCCGTTTTTGCACTAGGAAGCATGAAGCCTTTAAATCAGGGACTTCATTTCTTCTGGACATTTTTAAAGTTCACTAGTCTTAATTTTACTGCTTGGGTTTTTTTTTTGTACGCAGCCTTTGAGTTATTGCTAAGAGGTAGCATGATTCTTTTTTTTCCTTCTTTCTGAAATAGACTGCAGGCTTCCTCAAATATCTCTTTAAGTCAGTATTTCATGATGTCCCTATTTTTGATTGTTTTTGACTATCCATCAAGAAATAAACTCTGGTGGTATCTCTATGTCAAAAAAAAAAAAGTTGTTTTCATGTGGAATTTATCAGCAAGCACAGTTGTAACAGTGAACCAGCATTCTCACAGGGTTTATGGGATGTGTTGTGGAAAAACTATTTCTTCCTTTTCTTTCTAATCTATTGTGGACTCTTACTACTTTAAGCACCAGTTTCAGTGACCTTCATGTTGAAATGAAGGATATTTTCACCTTCAGCCACATTGGGATTTGATTAGGAATACCCAAAAAAAACCAAACTTCAGAGCCACCCTTAGTGATTGTAGGTAATGGAATACTTTGCATATGTGGTGCCTTTTTAGGAGCTGCATCTTGGAATAAGAATATGGAAACCAAGTTTTTGTGAGAATTTATATGTGCTACTGTATATGTGAGCAGAAGGACTGTTCTTCATGGAAGAAAGAAGGATTCTTGAAGCAAATAATCCACAAAATGATGTGTATGCCCTGTAAAATGTAAAGTTCCTTTTATTACGAGGGGTTGACAAGTATGGACAAGTTGGTGAAAGTTACTAGAATATTGGCTTTCACTTTATTTGACAGATAAATATCCTTTTACTTGGTAATGGAACAGTCTGTTTTCTGAAGAGGAAATATAAAGCAGTCTGGATAGATTTTTTTTTTTTTTTGTGCAGAAGTAATTTATCACTTTTAAAGAATAAGAATTTCTGAGTTTCTTAAAATATTAAATTTCCAGAACCCAACTTTTTAGCTTGAGTTAGGCTAGTAAATAGACTTTCATTATCTGAGATGGGGAAAAAAAGTTCTTTTTAAACAAAAGTAACTTATAAAGCCAGGAAGTAAGAGTAAAGACTTTATATGTTCAAGATGGCAAGAGGGGCTACTTAATAAGCTCTATCCACACGTCAGCTCTTTATCAATTTCATAAAGCTTTATACTGAGGAATGATCCTGTAAAAATATCAGAGCTCCACGTCTTCACCACTGATTCTGTTTTGCTAAGTTAGCAATCAAAATTTTTTTCCCTGCTGATTCCTAGCATTACAACTGACAATGGTATTTAAAATTGAATTAGGTATTGTTTGTGATTGCTTCTCCACAGATGATCACTGAGGCTTGACTAAAGGGGTCATGCTTGAACTATCAGTGTTATGAACCACCAGCCCATGAAGGCTGTATCACATAGTAATGTATTTATTGACCATTTATTGAAGCTAGCTACCCCATAGACTGTTGGTATTCATGGTTTGACTTATGCAGTTACATGTTTGATTATGGATTCTACTGAAATGGAGACTTAAAGTAATAAAGTTGCATTGTGCAGGCTGAGATGCAGGAAATACTACAGCTTACTAGGTCACTTCAAAGTTACTGGCTTGGGATGCTATAATAGTGTCCAGTTTTCTTACTACTTCTAAGACAAAGTAATTCAGTAGGTCTAAAATTTCCAGTGTTCTTGTATGAGTCCTTCTTTACCTTACAGAAATAATAGAGACACAGAGTATTTGACTAACGACAGTGCTGAAAATTGATTTTCAATGTAATCCTGTTAATTAATGTTTGAATATTTGTATTGTCCTGTGTGAAGCTAATAGCTGTGGGTACTGCACTTTCTGTCTTTTTGAAAATCCTCACGTGTGTTAGGGTTACACAGATGAATTTTAAGAGTGTTTTAGAACATTTTAAAATACTTAAAAGTTACTTTTGGAGATAGTAACTTCTAATTTACTGAAGCAATAGTGTCTTGCTCTGTCCTGAGTTATTTTACTCCTAGCTGCCTCTTTCCTTTTCTTACATCTTTTCTTGCTGCCTTTCACTTTTCTGGTTTACCATACACTACTGCAGGCATCTGACATTCATTCTTTATGATCAGACATGACCACTTAAGGATACTTGCAGGTAAAAGTGGGAAGGTTTTTTGGCTTGATAGTCTGATGCTCCACCTATGTACTGTCAGCGTTGTCTGCCTTGGTTATTTGAAGGACCATGTGAGCAACAGTGAATGCAAAAGAATTCCTTATGTTTTGAGCCTAGTTTCAACAGTCTATGTGAGCAAAGATGGGTTTTCATGGCGTAGTAGCTTATTGTGTATTCCAGTACTCTGCTCCTGTCCAGTCTTTCCCTGTTAGTCTGCAGCTTGACTGCAAGGCTGAGAAGGATTGCTCTGGTGGCTCTGACCAACAGAGTCTCCCTACACCACCTCCAGTGCTCTTTAAGCAAAGGCAAGTGATATGTACACTTTGGTTTCTGTGTTTTGAAGGGGAATATGCTACAGAAAAGACATTTGTGTTTATTGCATTTAAAAACAATCCCATCTTTACCCCAACACCAAACAATCAAGAATTTTACAGTTATTGGAGTATACATCCATAGAGAGAATCACTTTGTTGCCTTCTAGAAAAATGTTCAATACAATACTCCTTTTGGACCTGTTGATTTGTTAGTATCAAATGCTATGGAATGGCTAGGAACAAGTGTGTGGTTTGCATGCTTACTTGTCTAATGAGGTATAAAGTCCCTGAAGACTGTTGTTCACTGGCTTCATAGGCCAAAGACTTATCTTCTCTATATGATTAACAGTTTGAGCCTAACAAGATAATATGCTTGTAACTTCATGACACTTTATCTGTATAATTTTATACATGTCTGATTCAGCAACCTGTCTCCATAGAGAAGAGAAGAGAACACAAGACAGTGTTTAAATTGTTTGTTTTGACACAGGATTAATTCCTAGGTTTGAACTCATATGTAGTCCAACAGACTGATCAGTTTAATTTAAATGAGGTATATGAATCAAATGATGGGAGTTCAGAATTCTCGTGTCTAGCTCTTGGTTAAAAATGTGCTTTATGAAGTTTTAGCTTCCAGGTTTTTGTTTTTTTTTAATTAAAATTTACAATCAGTTTGCAAGAGAGATACTGGCCTGATCCAAATAGGAACTTGAAATTTGTGTTTCTGGGCTTTCCAAACAGTAGAAAGGGAAAAGGAACTGAACTGGAAAAAATATGAATAAATATTGTAGTTGAATTAAGTATATAAGGTGTAAAAGTGCAATCACATATAGGGTAATAGTGGGTGGAGTCAAAATAAAACCCTTCTCATTGAATTTTTCAGCTATCCAGATGCCTGAAAGTACTTTGTTCTTCATTCCAGACCATCTGTTACTCCTTTTTATAACTGACATCACCACAGCTACCACAACTGTTAAAGAATCACCATATAAAAATGGTAAAACTTACATAAAACCCCAGCAAAACTTAGCACTTATTACACGGTTTTATGGAAAGAAAACTGCAGGAATTGAACTTTATAGTTTGTTGAAAGATTTTTCCTTTTTCTGTATAGTAGTGCTGTAACAGAAGTAATGCCAGTTATGACGCACGGTATGAACTGTTCAGTTATAGACATGTATATAAACTTTTATTTGAGTGTTCTGTGAGAGCGTTACCTGATCTGAGAAGCTAAATGCAGAGAATTCTAGAATCCTTGTGTGTAAACATAACTGCATTTCAAAGAAATGTTTTTAAGAAAAATAGAAGAGATTGCGTTTGTTTTTCATCACTAAATCGTCCCTGAATGGTCAAGAGGTGGCAGTGCAAAATATTACCCTTTTTAAAGGTCTTTTGAAGACATAAATTTAACCTGTGTAGCTTAGCCACAAAATGTGAATGGGATTGTATTTCTTTTACCTTAGCAGGATTCTGATCCCGCAGAAGATAGAGATGTGCCAAATACTATGTCCAGGATAGACTGTGATTCATGATTGGGCTTTCTAGCAAGTTATTTTCAAGTGATATTTACTGTATGATATTAAATACATGCTCATATTGCCAGTTCTAATTTTATTGCATGTCACTTACTTGCTTTTTCAAAAACTCTACTTTTTATAGTCATATGGTTTTGTAGGAGTTTCAGCTGGCTTTGGAATAACACATAAAATATTCCTACCCTCATGGTTCTAGGAAGAGCCTTAAAAGTGGAAATTCTATCTGTTAAAGAACAAGAAGGCAAGTAACTCCACCTCTAGTATTTAAAGTACTTGCTTTTAAACAAACAGCATGTTTGGATTTGGTTTTTTTTTTT
>NW_008631400.1:0-53438 GCF_000691845.1 Merops nubicus | reverse complement strand
GGGCAGTGAAGGAAGAGAAGAATGACCCCTTCTTTAAACAGCCTGACTTCATCAGATTACCTCTGCAGCCCAATGCCACCATCAGTCGTAAGGCCTGCAAACCCAAATTTTAATGGTGTTGGGGCACTTACACAGATAAACTTAGAGTAAGATTCTCAAAGGAAAATTTAATCCCACAGACAATTTCCAACCCTTGCCCAATCGCCTTTAAAATCTGTCTCAGAAACAGCTTATCAGAAGGCAGAGTGCTAGAAGATACTCATCATGCTGCATTTTTATACTATTATATTATGTAACAAATATTCAAGAAATGCACTGCTACTACTACTGCTAGTTTTCAACCTTCCTCTACAATCAGAGTTAAACTGATGCAGATTCTGATTTGGTTTTTGTTGTTAACCTCAGCCAGGCTTCATCTGGGTTATTCAGGAGGCTCCGAGTGCCCTCCAGAGCAAAGCTCCAAACTCAGTACCTTTGCTTCACACTGATGTTTCTGCTTCACCTTTAGGTTTCTGCCAGAAAGTAGAGTTTCACGGATAATTAAATTGTGTCAAACACAGAACTTATTATTTACATTAAAATCACTGGGGTAATTTTCTTTTTAGCCATTACAGTGTTGCCCTAGCGTGGGAAAATACCAAGAGTACTCTCAGAAAGAAGAGTCAGCTCTGTCAAGAAGACTCATAACTTTCTAAGGGTCCTTGATTTTATTGTTTTCTTCTTTCCTAAGCTGGCTGGCAAAATTTATCAACCCCTATCCTTCATGGCTTGTCTGCTTCTTCTTTGAATAGGTGAGGTATTGAGGAAGCTTCCCACCTCAGCATTATTAAAGTAGGATACACAGACTGTTTAGCAACTGCACAAATCTGTTTGGAGAAGATGCCTCAGGCAGAAGACAGCATGTGGGAGAAGGTAAGGTTTATTTTTAGAAGGTCATCATAACTGTGCAGAGCTGTGTATGGTTTTCCACTTTGGTTGGAGAAGACCTTTAAGATCATCCAGTCCAACCATTAACCCTACTCTGCCAAGTCCACCTCTAAGCCATATCTCCAAGCACCACATCTACAAGGCTTTTAAACCCATCGAGGGATGGTGACTCAACCACCTCACTGGGCAGCACATTCCAATGCCTGACAACCCTTCCAGTGAAAAAAGTTCTCCCTAATGTCCAGTTTAAACCTCCCCTGGAGCAGCTGGAGACCATTCCCTCTTGCTCCACCACTAGTTACTTGTGAGAAATACTTCAGTCCTGCACCACAGCAGAGATTTCTGGTGGCACAAGGTGACTGAATGGTGGCTCCCAGAGGCAGCCTGAACAGAGCAGCAAAATGATAGCAGCAGAGCTGCTCACCCAGCACCCTGTCCCCACCAAAGTGACTCTTGTCTGCCTACTTTACTGCCCACCTGCACTGCCAAGCCTCCTGAATTTTCCCTTGCTGAAGAGAAGCTTTCAGCTTGCACTGTGTGGGTTACACACAAAGAAGAACTAACTTGTGGAAGGCCTTCAAGACAAGAGCTGTGACAGGAGGGCTCTCTATGCTCCTGCTGTCATGTATCTGGCCATTTTCTAGAATGAACTCTTCATGAGTTTGTCTGTAGAATCAAATGTCTACTTGGACCTGCTTTAGTTTCCTGACTCGCTCTCATATGCAAAAGAACAAAGAAACCATTTAACTCTTAGAAGTTCTTCCTAAACTGGTCAACAATGATTAAGTGGGATTTATAGAGAATAAATGTGGAATTGATAGTTCTACAAGGTTATTACACCCATTTCCCTCTGTTACTTTAAATAAGGCTTCTGCTGTAAATCTGTCTCAGGTATCAGAAAAGGCTTTGATGAGATTGAGCAGTCATTCATCTTTTCCATCCTTGAGATGACTGGATTCTGACCAAAATTCATTACTTCCCCAAGATTAATGTACCCAGCTAAAGCTGCCAAGATCCTTATTAAAAGTTACGAAGAGGTTTGGGCCAAAACAAAGTGGTGAGCAGGGCACTCCCTTGTCTCCTTTATTGGCTGTTTTCTCTGTAGGCTCTGACATAAGGACTTTGCTCCAGTGATATTACGTGGCTGGTGAAGAAGGGACTGTCCTGACAGCTGATCACACGCTGCCACAATGCTCAGTGCTCCTGCACTAGAATTGTACATTCTAGGGAATGAAATTCTCCCTTTAGATCTTGCCTCCATCCATGTAGGAGCTTCTGAAGGTAGTTTCACTTTCTCCTGGCTAACCCCTCAGGAAGAGATAATGGATTCCATGTAACCAAACATTATTGGTTCTTTTAAAATTAAATTTCTCTTCAGTCACTCAGCTTAAAAAGATTTACATAACTGGAATAACCTAGCTCTATTACTGGTTTCTTGGAAGACACCGCTAAGATTAATCTTATCTCCCATTTTAATTACTGTTTTCAAGTTCTGACAGTCCTTGTCCCAGTTACATCTTGTTGCAAAAACCACCAGAGAATGATATATTAAAATTTATTCAGACAGGTGGCAGATGCAAAATTAAAACTAATAACTGTATGAGAGAAGAAATGAAAGGTGGTTTGGCAATCCTGAGCTCTTACCACTTGGTCACTGGGTGGCTACTGACCTGTGCTGTGTGAGGGGCTGTGTCACAGCTTGCTGCACAGGGCTAGGGAGTGCCACAGTTGGGCTCTTGCTCTGACATCCATGGGCTGAAGAGGACTTGGGGTAGGACTGGATTGTGGTGATGGGCAAACCGTGCCAACTGTCTGGGTACAGGGCTCTATCTATCTCCTTCTTTATACCTGAAGAGGAGACAACTATATCAGTTGTTATATATATATAATTATAGATATTGCATCTAAATGCATCCCTTTACTTCCACATTTTCTTCATATTTTGTGACGAAATATTCAGTCCCATTTAGATCATAATTAAAAACATAAAAAGAAAAAATCCACCAAGTCTTTTGTTCCCTGTATAAATGGTTCTTACTGAGGAATTTAGAAACCTCTCTTCAATTTTTCTTAACCAGTGCAAGTCTAAGTCTTGTTGCCCAGGTTCTGTGTCTTGGCTGCATAATTCAGCAGTAAAACAGTCCCACCCTCCACCCTCCAGAGCGGCTGCTCATCCCTAACCCCCTGTCAGCCACCCCCTTTGTGCTGGCACAGTTGCTGGTGCAGCTGTGAGCTGAACAGGCTGAGGGAACTGATCTGGCTGGGGAAAACAAATGTTGCTGGGGCCAAGCTCGTTTCTAATTTGGATCAGTTCCCTGATCTGGTTCCTTGTGCGGTTGTCCAAATCTTTGTGCTGATCTTGTGCAGGGGCAGGACTCAGATGGGAGAAATGACAAAACGTATCTTTTTGGTAGTGTTGTTTGCTTCAGCCAGTTTAAAGTGGTTACGAACTGTGGTAGATTTAGCAAGCTTTTTTTATAGCCAAAGCAAAACGTGTTCACTTTGAGCACAACTGCAAACATGGGTTTAGAACTACCCTAAGTGTAGGAGCAGAGCTCACTGGTGAATAACAGAAGAGCAGGAGAAAGTGTGACAGGACTGAGGAATTCAGTGAGCTGGTGTGATCACTGCTTGTTAGAAAAGGCAGCTGTTGGACTCTGTATTATATGGTAAAAGGCAAAAAACCTGTTGCCTTTCTGCTGTTTGTGAACCAACAGAGACCAAAGAATTACCAGGATCCCACCAAAAATTCTGTTTGGATCAAAGAAGCCGGTACCTGGGCAACAGGTATGCCTGAGTTCCCATGTTTCCTTCTTGCCTGTGTTCTCCAATTTCACAGTTTTCCTTTGCTCTTTGCTTAAGGTGTGGAAGAGAGCAAGTATTCATTAGTCATCCCAGGGCAAGGGGTTCTTAGTGGGTTCTTGCTCGACCCAAAATAGCCAAATTTTTGACAGACAAATTTCCGCGGCTTTAAAAGCAACTCCCTCTACGCTTCATAAACTACAGCACAAATCACATCTGTAAAGCCTCACTATAAGTAAAAACTGGAAAAAAAACCCCTAAGTTAAACACTCAGAAGTTGTGACCCATCAAAATGAACGTTGCTAGTATAATTTTTGTTAAGTAGTCACTTTGGGTGCATCCTGGTACCTGTCTTTAATTTCATGCTCACATCTGCTCCTTCCTAAAGTCTCATTCAGTGAACAGAACAAATGCTGGTCAAATAGTGGAGAGTGATTTTGTTTCCTCCCCAGGCTGCTGCTGCAGCTGGCCATTAGGAAAACTGTTTCTGCAATATTTTGTTGCAAAACTGAGACTGGCTTACAGCTCGTAACTCATCTCTTGGCACAAAATTCATCTTTCATTTCCCTGCTAAATTTCATCTCTCTTCCTGAGTGGACAGGAGCACTCTCAAAAAAAAAAAAAAGTTCTCTAATATTTTCAACCCTGGAAAATCAATTCATTATTCTTTATCCTGTTTTCAGAAGCACTTAAACTGTTTCACTGGCATTTTCTACACGTATTTTGCCTGAAGCACACACCGAGGACAATTAATGTTTGATGAAGTTCTAAACACACAAAATCAATATAGTCTCAATGTAGGACGTACTGGGCAACCTGAATTACCACTGATGATCTCAGTCCACTAATAATAGAGCTTAAAGGACTAAAGCTACTCATATCCAGAGATTCTGCTGTTGCTGGAGGTGTCAGAGCAAAGGGAGAGAAAGACTACGTGGCTTACCAACACTTAATTTTTTTGAATATCACAGTCAATAGCTCTTTAAAATGGGGGAGGAAACCAACAGCACAAAATTAAGGCACCCATTTTCCTTCTGAGAAAATGAGGTGTAAAGTAGTTTTCAGCATAAAGTTGGATGTCTATCTTTACATCAAACATTCAGTATGGATGTGACCACACCAACAGCACAAAATTAAGGCACCCATTTTCCTCCTGAGAAAATGAGGTGTAAAGTAGTTTTCAGCTGGATGTCTGTCTGGATGTCTAAAAGTATCATCTTTACATCAAACATTCAGTATGGACGTGACCACAGAAGGCCCCTAGAACACACCCAAAAGCAAGAGGCAGCAATGCTGCCCTACTCCAGGTGAAAACCTGCAATCTGAAAGTGGCCTTACAGTCAATGCACAGCACATGAACCCTACAGATTAGGGAATTCTACAGCTACTCCACCCTGCTCATGAGCTGAAGCCCTTCAGCATGAGAAGTCAGCACTGATGGACTGTATCACTGCAGCTCAGCAAAGCAAGTGCTTGTCAGAGAGCCACCAGATGGAGGATTACAAAAATTTATGGCCAGCAGTTAGACAGGCTTGCACTGTGATCTCATCAAACCTTGAACAAAATAGGTTAAGCTTGGTCAGTGTTCAGATGAGAGACACTCTAGGGAAAACACTGATATTGGAAGAAACAGTTTAGGATTCAGGTTTAGGATTCAGCTGACAAAACTGCTAAGGCACTGCCCCATTTTTAGGCTGGATTCCCAGACGTGTGTAGTACCCCAAACAGGTCCATGCTCTGTCATGTAGAAGGGGCACTGTATGGCTGGGACCATATTTCTTGTTTTTTTCAGATCAGAAAAAAGATTACAGTCATGCCTTGTGATTAATTAAATAAATCATTCTTGTCTTTGCTTGTGGACATGGCATTCTCAGAGGCAACATAAATGGAGAAAGGGAGGGTTTGGGGTTTCTGTGATCCTGGTACAACCTGCTAGCCCTCTCTGCAAAATCCCATTTTAAAGATTTTCAATGCTAGGACACCAAAACCAAGAAATTTAAATTCCTTTAAGACTGTAAACATCATGAGACCTTTCTAGCAAGACATATGCAAAATAAAGCAAATTATATAATCTGTTGCTTAATGGCTGCATTCCTTTTCCTTTACACACATCTCCCATCCATGCACACTCCCACTGACCAACCTTTACCTCAGCTCATTTCCACAGATGCTGTTCTGATGTGGTTTCATTCTCAAGCTGATTTTAAGCTCCTTGGTTCAAATCCTGCATCTTTTTGCCAAACACAGTATGTATGTTGAATTTTATGTGTAACTATTGGGGTCAAAATAAAAAACAACACGCAAATTTTGATCTCCGAATAATTAAAGACAATGACATCTGTGCTTCTTGGGAAAAGAAGTAGTCAGAATGTAACTAAACACATTGAAATGAAGCCAGGACACTGAAATGACACCACTGTCTCAAGAGGAACATCCCTGTGAGGATTCTGGTAATTGCCAGTGGTCAGGACTCTGCTCTGATAACACCTCCTGCTTGCTGTGTCGTGCAGGATGCTGCAGAGTGAACACCAAGCCCAAAATGAATCTATAAAGCTCACATTCCCTCTATGATTGTAGTGCTCAGATGTATCAGTCTACAAAAGGATTAATTTCTAGATACCTGCAGGCTGAAAAGCATCCACATATCACGTGCTTTGTTTTGGGTTTTGTTTTTCTTTGCCTTGTGGCCATTGCTGTGATGGGAGTGGAGCAGAGGAGCAGTGCCTGCCTCATGGTTGATTCCTGGTGTGTAATCACGTTAAGGACAGATGACTGGCCTCCTCCTTACTACAGTGCCATTTATAACAGACAATTACCCCTGCATGGTGCAGTTGTCATGATCTAGTGGCTGTAAATGCTCATTATCAGTGCGGAGCCAGCTAAATGCTGCGTGTTGCTCTTGAAAGCTGATTTGATTTTCCAGAGCTGTCTGTCCTCCCTGAAGGTTTCTCTAGTGCAGCTCAGTTCTCAGTCTACACACAAGCGAGGTCCTTTTATGTGAAGTGTGTGGGGCAGAATCTGCATACTGCTCTCATCTGCTCCAGGCAAGGACTGTGGTCCAGAAAAAAGACCAGCAGTGTGTCTGTGCTGGGAAATCTCCAACCACCCTGCTGCATCCAAGGGAAGCCCTACAGTGACAACGTCCAAATGCCAAAACAAAGGGCAAGGGGGAGGCTGAATGTAGTGGTGTTGTCTACAAAAAGAAAACGTACCCAAACACTCTGGTTGGTTTTCAAATTGGCTGGGGAAGATACAAAGACGTCTCTGTCTTAATGGCCTCGGTTCTACAATATGCCACTAATTAGCTCTACAAGGAATAACTTGGCACAAAATGAGGAGGGACAGACTAGGTCAGCCAGTGGTTTGCCAAGCCCTTGTCTTGTCTTTCTGCTGGGGCCTGGATGTGGTGATTTTTGATTGTGTCTGTGCTATCTTTCAGTAGCAGTTGGGACTGGAATTGCATTGTGTTATACACTACAGACGTACACTGAACACTGCACTGGCTCTGAGCCTGTGAGGCATGGGAAGAGCAGCTCCTCCTCGGCTGATGTTTGTGCAGCTCCTTCTGGTGGGCATTCACATGCCTCCCTTTTTTCCTCTGCCAGCCATCTCCCTGCCTCCTGCTGTCCTAGCACAGTAAGTCCCACATGTTTCTCCTCTGCCTCTTTCTGCAGCTTACCTTGTGCCTACGCTCTCTGATTATTTTTCTCCTCCATGGATTTACATCCCTGGTCTCACTCTTAACATTTTGTCCTCTCTCTCCCTCCTTCATACGGGGTATATTTATCCCATTTACATTTCAAATGTGAAAAAAAAACTGAAAAAGCAATGACTTTTGGGTTCCCTATCCCTCCACTGAACAAGGAAAATGTGACCTATCGATGCACTGCCCGCGTGTTGACTGTGCCAGAGTACCCAAAATACCTTTTGAGGGATGCCTGCTGTAGTGGTCGACCTCACCAGAAGCAGATAAACATCAGAGTGCAGCAGTAATGCTCCATCCACCCCCCTGACACTGCTGGTGAGGAACAGAAATGGCTGAAAGTATCCTTCAGCCTGTGAGTCCACCCACTGCCCCTGAGAGCAGCAGTTTGGTCCCTTGTAGAACTTGAACAACATGCATGTCAAAAGTCAAAGCACATCATCCTCTGCATTTTTTTTCTGCAAGGTAATTGTTTCTTCTTAGAGCAACACATATATACACAGCTTGGTGAAGAAAGATTTCTGGAAGCCTTGAACATTGTGTCACTCCCAAACGCCTCAAAATCCTCCTCAAAATCAAGCAGGCTTCCTCAGACCCCCTAGGATCTGTACTTTGAGGATTTCTGGACATGTTATACATTTCTGTACCCAGAGCAATTGCACAGACCTCCAGTTCAGCTTAACATGTGTCGTAAGCAGTCAATCAACACTGAGAACACTTGTCAGTCTGCTGAGAAGACTGTTGTGCACAGCTCCCCCAGTGCCAAGCTATCCAGATTTGTCCTGTATTCTTCTTGCTAGCATTTGGCATTTAAGTGTGTCTTGGAGTGTGTGTGGGGGTGTGACCTTTTTTCCTTTTAAAACTCATCAGCCCAGTGGCTACCAAGAACACAAATGCCACGAAAAGGATATTAGAAGCACTGGAAGTTATTACATCACTGGGGATCTGGCAAGTACAGTAGTAAAATGCTCAACATCACTGATTCAGACCACTCCACCAAGGTATCAAGGTATACAAGCTATCAGGGAGCAAGTACCCTGCAGGTATGCAGGTGTTGCTTATGCAGGGGTGGGGCACAGCTCGGCAACAACATTTAGAAAAGGAGGCCAAGGCTTTTAAAGAGACCGTGCTCCTCTTACCAATAAAACACCAAAAACCAGGAGTTAATAAGTCAATTTTTTTTTCCCCATTAAAGGGCTTGCCATAAGTAGGAATGGGGTATTTCTCTTCAGACCTTTAGTGTTCATTTCATTCATGGTAAGTACTTAGTCACCAGGTACACATTTCCCAAGCAGTGGGTAGGACTCAAGCCCTTCCAGAGCCTTCCTCCCACCCCTGCTCAGACTAGGGCTCTGTTCCCCCCACTCACATTTTACTAACAGTTAGAACAAAAGCCAGCTTACTTCTCACCTATTGGCCACAGAAAGAGAGGCATACATGCAGCAAACACCCTGATGAGGGAACTTTCTTCCTCTCTGTTGTAAGGAAAGTGATGTTAACCTTCTGGCATTAACATGTATGAAAGCAGACTCAGTTATGCATTGTTCCCAGCAGATCTTCTGAACCCTGAGCCTGGCTTTCAGCAAGACAGACATGATAAAATCTTTCCTCTTTCCACAATAACATGACTAATAAATGTAGAAATTCCCTTCCCCTCTCCCCCTTTGCCAGTATCTGTCTTATCTCTGGTTCTTCCTTAGACATAATTTAGAACATGAAAGACAAGTCTATACTCTGAACAGGCAACCTGAATTTTGGCAAGAGATCCATTGCATGTTGAAGTTTAGTGCTAGAGAGCTGAAGCTGAAGATCTGGCACCTACAAAACATGGCAACTGGAATTTCTGCTGCTGTCTCCCTGCTTGCCTAGGGAGATGCTGTGCCTGGGGTTAGCATGCTCTGTCTTCTGAAGGCAACAGCAGGTTCCACTTCAGATTTGTTTCCAACGTAGCAAGCATTTCTGAAATGGGCTCCAGGTTAACACTATATCCAGCAAGTAAGGGGGACCATCCTGAAGCCTTCCTGGAATTTTGGCAGCATTTCTGACAGATCATCTGCACATTCCTAGAGGTGGATATTACATCTATGCTGTAGGCAATAAGTAAGAGTGGAGTTAGCTGAGAAGAGATCGTGGCTTGCTTTGGCCAGGTCTAGAAGGCTGGCAGATCAACAGGATGATGGTCATTTAAGCCAGTTTTACTTTAGCAACTTTTACTTACTGTTTGCTCAACACCACATGACAGCTTTCTATGAAGGGAATATTTAAAAGTTAAGCTAACTAAAGTTGGTGGTTCTTAAGACAGGACTCTAATTCAGTAGTAATCAATGGAAATTGTTCCAGTGACTCTTACAGAGACCAAATCCTTTAGAGTTGCTGGATGTCTCAATTTGAGGGCTATGCTATCTTTTTTCAAGATAACTTGGAGCTTTCCCAGAGGTGAATTTTTTCATTTAAAAAACCAACCAACCAACCAAACAACAACTTTGGGTTTGTGTATTGATGACCCAAACTGAAATAACCATACTCCCTGAATTATAAGGGGTAACAGTCTACTCATATCTTGCCCCTAGATCTGAATTTTGCAAAAGCAAGATTTTATTTTTTTTTCCCTAAGAACATACATTTTTCCTATGACTTTTTCTTTTCATTTCCACTGCAAGTATTTACAAGGAAAAAAGAAATCCTCTTGCACTGCCTTATATGCAAACACTGAAGCTTTGTGCATATGGAGGAAAACCTGCAGGCAAGATTGGTAAGTAGTAGAAATAAAATAGCTATTTCCAAAACCAGGCCAGAACACCACAAGACTGTGTGTTGTGACACAGGTCACAGTATCACAGAATGGTTTGGGTTGGAAGGGACCTTTAAAGTTCATCCCCCTGCCATGAGCAAGGACACCTTCAACTAGATCAGGCTGCTCAGAGCCCTGTCCAACCTGGCCTTGAATGTTTCTAGGGATGGGGCATCTTCAGCTTCTCTGGGCAATCTGGTCCAGTGTTTCACCACCCTCACTGTAAATAATTCCTTATATCTAGTCTGAATCTACCCTCTTTTAGTTTAAAACCATCACCCACTCTTCTGTTGCTACAGACCTTACTAAGAAGGCTGTCCCCAGTCATGATCATGGGCCAGTGCTGAGGGTGTCCACTAAAGAACCTGGTATTTCTGTACCATGCAAAGGAAGAGTTAGGACATACATGACCCAGGTGTTTTTCTCCAGGCACAATCCATTTCTATGCAATAATACCAAAGAGGACTGTAGTGGTAGTGCCATTCCTAGCCTGCTTCAAGTGCTTATGACATTTCTTTTGGAATTCTTTTCCAAACCTGAATCAATTCCTTTCCACATGAACTCCCCTTGCTCTACTCCCAGAGATATTTTGCTGGGAAGCTGTCCTAATGTGACAGATTAATTTGGCATTGACCAATGTGTATGTGAGGCAGTCTTTTGTAGGTGTATCTACACAATGTGTTTGTGCAGATGAGGATTTGTTCACACTCATTAGCACGGTGTCAACCTGAAGCTAGTGAGAACTGCTGGAAGTGCCAAGTCAGAGCAGCTCTATAACTTTGTTGGCTGGTTGACAGCAGAAAGGCATATGCCTGAAATGTACCATGCTGTCTTTTGAAGCCTTCCCACCAAAGGCCAGCTGCTTGTTCCTTTTCAGCATCCACTGACATTTGAAGAAAGTGAAAAGTCTCCTATGAAACTCAGAGGGATGCCAGAAGAGGCTTTTAGACTTCTGAATGGTCTTTGGTAACCTAGAATCTTTTAAAATATAATTTAAAAAATTAAAACTAATGTTATCCTTTATGGGAAAGGCAGTTGTCCAAGCTAAATGAGGTCATCTTATAGTTTAAAAAGAGCTTTTAAAACTGCATAGTTATCCAACCCACCTCAAATTTTGAAGCATCAGACAATGATGTTACCCTACCATGAATGACCACTAGCTAATGCCAACTGGCTATAAAGCAGCACTTTATTTTCTACTGTTTATATTATACAGAGTTCAGCTTGTGGTTCTGCCAAACCTGGGGTCATAGGAGAGTGGGCATTTGGTAAGGGTTTTAGACAGATCAAAGGGAGGGGGAAAAAAAAGACATGAACATTCAGAATTTGGCCAGTGACAAAAGCAAACTGGAACATTCTCTGTTGATTGTGTTGCCCTTCTGAGCAGAAATAACAAGATGAAGGTGGAGAAGAAACTGTTCTGGCAAACTCTCATAGATGTAAGATATCATAAAGCCTTGAAATTCTGCTATCTTGAGACTTCTTTAACCTAGTGTTGCTTTTGTCTGTGAATTAAGACTACTCCCATTGCCCAGGAAAAGCAAATACTGGGATTTGAATGCTTTACAACTTTCTGCTAGAAGAGGCCACAGATGGGGAAGAAGTTTGATCAATGTGGGAGGGATCAGCCCAAAATAATAGTAAGATATATTATACCATCAAAAAATGGCATGTCTGGAGGGAAAGTTTGGAGCATAAATTAATACTGACCTTGGCCAGAATAACTTGCTCTCTTCAACATCTGCAGCTGTGTAGTTACTAGGGAGTTCTCTGGCTTGAGATGCTTTTTCACATCTGTCTACTAAATCAGAGAGGTAGGAGTACAAAAATCTAGCACAAAGGGACATTATATGGATTTGTGACACTCCCTGAGGGACCTGGGGTCTTTAAGCTAGGAAAGATATGGCAATGGGACACAGGTATGACACTGGTCTGACATGGTGCCTGTTCCATTGTGCAATGGGAAAACTCTGTTTTCCTCTGATGAGCTCTCTGCAACTTCCAAACATGGGTAAACAGAACTCCAGCCCATGAGACAATAAGTTTGGCATAGATGCATGAAACTTCATACTTCTGGGATGAGCAAAATGAATAAACCCAGTTCATATTAATTGCCTTGCAACACCATGTGTGAGTGAATGCAACAGTGGGAACAGATTGAAAGGGGACAGAGAGACTCCCAGTGTAGCTCCTATTTTCATAATTCTCCATCATTTTCAGCATCACTAGCAACTTCCAGAGACTGAACTGTGAGGCCTTAAGAGAAGTGGGCATGACAGGGTTATTCAACAGGAATAACAACATTTTTCAGCATGTGGCACGTGAGTCAATGAAATGAGTGGTATGTTGTATTTCCCCTGCCTGCATCATCTCAGGTTGTGTTATGGTCCAGTTTAAATGACAAGGTGATGAAAGTGCATAGGTGTAGCATGCCTTTATTTCAGCAGCATGCATGACACAAAGTACTAAAATCCCTGAAGTATAACAGTCCTGAATAATACAGCTCTAAATCTTCAGGTCTTAGTGGGAGATTCGTGTGTCGTTGCCCCGTGTTTGCAAAATATGGGAGTTGTTCTTAAATTATGTTCTGGGTTTGTATAAAAAAACTCAACCAAATCAAAATTCAGGAGCTTTTGCCCTCATTTTACATAGCTAAACTTTTAATTTATAAAAATTAATGAGCCTGAATTCATCTAGTCTGTGAATCCAAGAGTTAATCTGAAAGCACACACATTGAATTAATGGAGCAGATTACTTAGAGCCAGGGAATGCAGGAGTGAGATTACTGCAGAAAACAAATTACAAATCTAAAATGCATATTCTTAATCCTTTTTTCTTTTTTCCTCATAAATAGTGAAGCTGCTCTTGTGTACATGTATACAGACAGCAAATTTCAGTGCCCTCCAGGTACAGCAGCAGGAGCTCAATTTATTTTCACATCCAAGGATAGGAATGACACAGAAAAAACCCTGCACATTAAAACAGTATACTTGGCCAATAATGGTCATTGGCCAACTAAACACTGGCATAAAACAAATAACAAAGAGCTTTATAAAAGTGCATAAAATGCCCCTGGGGCATTCAGGGGCCTGGCTCTTATCCCATTCTTCCTCCAACCCCACCACCTCTGCTGTCTCCTCAGTCGTGTCATGACAACCCTTTGTGGGGTAGTTTATTGGGGCTATTTTTAATGAAAAAGTGTGATTGTGTACTCAGCCCTAAAGCCAATGCATGGGCTACACTCACATCATCAGTCCAGCTTTTCTATTTTTTCCTCTATGCTCTTTAGTTTTATGTAATCTAAAATTCAAGCTTTTAAACTTCAGCCATCGCAGCCAATGTTAAAGCACATCCAATAAGCTCTTAATACCCACAGACTTCTTTCAAGTACATCCAGCATGTCTTGAGAAGTTCAATCTGGTTGTTTTGTGATGATTTGGAACTGCAAACAGACAGGCTGGGTAAGTGGAACTTAAAAATGCAAAACCAACAGTTTAGGTTTTGGCATCATCTTGTGTTTGTCTCGGCAGTAATAACAGTTACAAAGTTTTAAAAGAAAATTCTAGCAAACAAAGCAAAAAAAACCCTTCTAGGTCAGAAGTATTTCAAAAAGTGAAAGTTGGTGTATTTTTTCCCACTTGTTTGACAAGGTGACTCATTTACACACTCCTTAGGAAATCACAGGGTGATTTTAATAGGAGGAGAAATCTGGGATTGCCCAAGATGGATAACTGGGTCAAGTTACCCTTTGGAAGAAGTCAGTGAAGAAAATGTGAAACTGAGAAATCCACTGCCTTTCCCTTTTTCCCTTCATGCAAATATGCTCTGGGATCTCAGCACGTCTCATTTTCTAGGGCTCAACCACAGCACCAGGCCTGCAGGGATGTACTTCCACTAACACCTTAAGCACTCACTGCTGCTGAAAAAAACCCACAGTCTTTCCCTCCACTCCCCTACCCCCCTCCCTCCTCCCCTGCCACTCATCTGTAAAGCTGATCTCGGTTAAAGCTAAACAATGGGCTTGTTGGTTTGGCTTTGATGCCTGGCCCAGTCCATCAGCTGGCAAACGCTGGTGCTGGCACAAGGAGGGAGGTGGTGGGGAAGCAAAAAAACAAGAGCCAGGTGGGACTTCAGCAGGGTTAGCTCTGGGTGCAGCTAGAAGATACAACCCAGCCAATTTAATAGCTTGCTGCTGCCAAAAACAGCCCCACACCCTCCTTCCCCTCTTCTCTACACCTGTCTGGAGCTGTGGAGCCAGCTCCTTCTTCCCTCTGCAGCCCTGAAGTGAGCCAGCTCAGCCCACTGGACAACTGGGGCTGTGTTCCAGCTGCATGGAGCTGCAACAGCTCGCTGAAGGAGCAGAGCAACAGCAGAGCCAAGGCAAGAGAAGTGTGAGAAGAGCACAGCCAGCAGCAGGGAGGCAGGCTGAGGGGGTGGATGGAAGAACCACCCCCTTTCAGCAGCAGTGGCCTGTTAGTTTGGCTCAACTGGATCTTCTAACTCAGCCCTTGCACTGTTTTGAGCAGCAGTGCTGGCTTATGTCAGCTAAAAGTGTTTTGAAACAACACCCCATGGCTTGTTGCAGCCATGCAGGTAAGCAAGACTTCAATGAGCAATTCAGATACCTACAGTTAAGAACATGCTGATCCACATTTTGCATTTTAGCCCTATCTCAGGAGCCACACCTAATTCCACAGGAAGCCAAACCAATGGCCTTCAGAGAAGTTCACTGTTGTGCCAGGAGTAGTCCTCTCCTGAATGATAGCTTTAACCACTTGCTATTGATTTACATTTTGAACTAGTGTGTTTTGTTTCAAAACATCATTACACCTCCAGCTTCATTTGTGGGGAGTTACTGTCCAAGCCTTCACACAGATGACTTTCTGAGGCTGTGGTTCCCCATGCAGATGCTGCCAGCTGCAGGAACTCCCAGTTCTGTTTGTCCTGCCCCTTCAGCCTTGCCACTTTGTGCAAGTGAATAACCTAACTCAGACACAATAAAAATATTCTGGCTGCCCCCTTGTATTTTTTTTGGGGGGGACCCAGTGCCTCAGGGTGTAGTTTCAGCAGAAATACTGGCTTCCTGTGTAGCCAAACCCTGTAATTCCCCCCCTGCACACACAGTTTATACCTGCCCACATTTCACTTACAGCACCTTGTGTCAGAGTGTTTGGCTGTGCTGGAATAAAGGACCCATCAAGCTGTAGCATAGTCTGGGAAAGAAAAGGAACTGAAGGCACTTAATTCCCTTCTCTGGTTCACAGCAAAGATACACAGATAGTGTGATGTGCTGACATGACTGAGGTCATGGCTAAACAAGTTACTTGGAGGCATTTTGCTTAGATAAACCCCAACTGCTCCTTTGAATCTACAAGAGCAGATAGCTCTAAGAAACAGCAGCTCTTCATCTGCCTTGTTATTTATGCAGGCATTTTGTGTTTTTATACAAACCAAGGTTTAAAACCATCCCACAACTCACCAACAGTCACAAAACAATGGCATCTGTAGTGACCTTCTTAAGAAGATCATCCAGCATGGAAAAGAAAAGCACCCTCAGCACTACCAACAGGCACAACAGGCTGTCCTGGGTGCCCCAGGCATTATTGGCTTGGGCAGAGCAGTGCCACATCCCAACCAGTCAAACTGGCTCCAGAAGCACCACAGGAGCCCAAAGGCAGGCAGCTGGCATCTGACTGGGATGGATACAGGAGCTGCAAATAGTGTCAGAGGGGTTTTTTTCCCATTGCTGTTGTCATTTTTGATTGCCAGTGTCACTGGGCTGGCAAATACGACTGTAAAATACATGAGCTGTGGAGATGGTAATTCTGCTATGCCCAAATATTGCCCCCCTGGTGAAGTGTGCTCAGTGGCAGGTTCCACACTGTGCTGATCTGCCCACAGTGAGTGTGACACTCGTGCACTCTGATGAGGAGCTGCCCAACAGTGTTTTGACAGTGTGTGTTAGCTGAAGGGACTGCAGCTATCTTAGAAAGGCTGCTGGCTGTGAGAGCTTTGCTGCTGATGAAACAGGGTTCCTAGTCTGATAGGGAAGAGGTGGGGCATCTAATTAACCAACCAAGTAGCTGGGAGCAAGTCCTGGGGTATTTGTGTAATGGTTCCTTGGGTGGACTCTACTTGTTTGGGAGTGACAATTTCTGCTCTTTTTTAAACAAACAGTAAAGATAATTTACCTGTCAACACCACTGACTATTTCAGCAGTAGGGAGGAGATAAAGTCCCAGATCTGCTCAATTAACAGTGAGCAATGTCTCATTTTGGTGCCACAGTTAAAAGATATTTGGGAGATACCCTGATTTCTGTGCCTCATGAGAAAGAGGTTCAGTGGAGTTCAAAACATATCCAAGCCAAATTAAAACGCCCAGGGAAGCAAAGTAGCAACACAAGCTACTGCCTTTTTATGGCCCATGTGAAGAGGACTCATTCTGTGAGTGGGACTTTAGAGAGTGGTCTGGACTCTGCTGCTGTCAGAACAGCTTTGCTTTGTTAAACCTCCCAAACATGTTCAATGCCTTTGTGGAAATGAAGTTACACAAGATGGGGTCAGAGGATCCAGCAGGTCCCAGCTCACCCCTGCTGCTCACCATCTCCCTGCTCTTCTCCCAGCAGTGTGATTCATTTACCTGCTGCTGTCCTCAGAGCTTGTCAGACCCGTTTCCTGAGCCAGTTCAGACCACTGATCTAGGAGAAAAGTGATACAGGAAAACAAGGAGGTGTCTGCACTTTTACTGGGCAAGACTCCCTCCTTTCATACATATCACCTGCCTGAGAGTAGTCCAGCTCTGCCTTTAGTGCAGGAACACAGGGGTTATTTTATTACTTCTTGGCAAATGAACTTTAACGTGGTCTAAATTTCTGATGCTGACAAGGCAAACTTCATTAGAATGTTCATGGGATTTGATAATTAGGTTGAAGCTAGCTAACATGTCCTCAAAAATTAATCTTTTATCCATGTCTAGACAAGCACATCCAAAAAGTGAGAGATTCCACAGACTCATATAGTTATTTTACCAATAAAGAGGTGATAATCCCCTGAATCATGCTTTTGCCTTTTCAGATACAGTCAGTGAGAAAGACAGAAGAGATTAGTGTCTAGGAGCAAGAGATGGTGGGAAAAGCAATTTGAAAATTCAAAAAGAAACTGATGCCAGTAAGAAGGAAAGATTTTGAGGAACTTGCAGATATTGTAATCTAGCCTCTGTGCAAGCATAGTTTAGGGTCCTAAATAATGCTGATTCACAGAACTATGTGGATTTAGCAGAACTGTTGGCATAAAGTATTCTGCTCCTGCCATGGGCTGTTGCTCACACACCATAGTGGCTCACTGAGGCAGGGGGGACATTTGATTTCTTTTAAATAACACAAATGCAGGTGTTGGAAGGTATTAAAAAAAAAAACCTGCTTTTTTTTTTCCCACTGAGCAAGAACAGGGGTGTATTTCCTAACCACTTTGTATCACAAATGGACACCCCTGCAATCAAGACAAAGTCATCACTATCATTGGACAGCAGATTTCAGTGGTGCAGTGCTTACATAAAAGGTTTTATGTCAAAGTACTTTAAGATGATCAAACATCATATCTGGGGAAACAATGACACAGAAAATTGCCTCTTCCATCCCCAGCTAGCCAGAAAGCTGTTCCATGTTTTCAGTTAAGCTGGCTACTGACCAGTGGTTTCTTTACCTCCAGCCTTGCTTCCACAAAACAGTCTTCACCTGTTGCTGAAAGCAAGAGAAAAAAGAAGGACTTCAAGGCTGATACAATCTTTAGACAGCAGTCAGTTCAGCTTTGGGAAGCTTTCCAACTCCTCTTCTTTAAAAGTATTGTCTACACTTTCAGTGTCCTTCTCATCTTTCTCTGTTCTGTTCCTGTTCATTTGTACCTCCACTTTCTTGCTTGCCCAACCCGTGTGTCCCTGTTCTCTGAGTGAAATGGTGCCCACTTGCTGTCCCCCTGCCCCAAGCCTTTGCATGTCAAGGCATATAGCAAAGCCTGTGTAGGCTGCATCCAGGCAAAGCTCTTCAAATCCCACTGCCCGTGTTACAGCAGGGGCCCCTTGCACCTCTGGCTGGTTCTAGGTAATCCTCAGAGCCTCATCAAAGCTCTCCCTCCAGGGCCTTCCCCTCATTTCCCTAATACCTGCCCCTTCTGCTTGCAAAGGAACCTCCTGAGACAGCTGCCTCTTGCCCTGCAGCCTTGTCCTTCCTTGCTGCCATGCCCAAACCAGCAAGCCTAGGCTCTGGCAGAAGGGAAGCACTGCTGGGCCTCCAGCACCAGCGTGGCTCCCCAGGGCCAGGAGAGGATGGAGCACAGAGTGCTGGAATCAGAGAAAATGCTGACAACCATGAAAGCCAAGGCTTTTCCCACCAGCCATGTTATACCCCCCTTTCAACCTCCTATGCTGTCTACTGTCATGCTCTCTTGCAGCCAGCTGCCTTTCCCTCTTCTCTCTTCACACTGCTCTTTCCTCCTGTCCCAGGATATGCATATTATTTTCTCTCCCTCTTTGAAGCTTCTTCAAATATTAGGCAGACCTCCCCAGGGAGGTGACATCCTCACCCAGCAGAAGTGCAAGAGTGAAGTACACAGGAGATCAGTGTCCTGCTGAGAATATGCAGAGTTGTTCTTATCAAGACAGTGGCCTGGCACCTAAAAGCTGCCTATGAGATTTGTATCACTTTGTCATAATCCTTTTCCTCTTCTTGGCAGGAGAATATCCTCTGTAAAAGGCCACAGCTGGTAGCAGAAAACTGGAATGGGAATATTACCTGCAGTTCCTACAGAGTTTTCACTAAACTAGCAAAATAATTCTGTGCCAGGGAAGTCAAATGGAAATCATCCACCTGGAAAAGGCAATTGCTTCTGAAACCCTAAGATAAATACTTCATTTCTATGTAAAATGCTATCCACTGAACACAACTTTGGTACCAACTCACTAAATTGAAGGGAGCTGGACCCCTGTATTTCTTCACAGGCTGGAGGAGAAATGCTACCAGGAGATTTGAGACTATAAAGGTGAATGTGAGGGAATGTGTTAGTAATTAATCTCCCTTCCTTTCCTCTCACATGACAGTCTACCCTAGTTCTTCTGTGTCAGCTATCTTTGTGATGCTCACAGCAAACTTCTCCCTTGGTTGTATTTGTACTTTCCTGTAGAACATTAACAAAATGTCAGGCTCTTCCTCAGAACACTGTTAACAGTTAATTACTCATGATAAGTACTAAAGGCTTGAAATGTTTGCTTTACTAGGCTCTACAAAGATACATTTTAAACACCACGGGATAAGCTTGTTGCAAGGAGAAGTTTGTTGTTTGTTTGGATTTTAAGAAACCCAACCAACCCTACAATTTGGATGCTGTTTTATGCAATCAGATAGGTTTGTTTTTAGCCTGGGGAACATGAAAAGCCTGAATCGGAGTATTCCCATTTCCCCTAGAAATCTATTCTTCATGCAAAGAGCTATGGATATAATTCTTGTCAGAAATAATGGATATTAACTTAAAAAAGTGAAAATAAGACAAGCTTGGACCTCTCTCCTATTAAAGACAAAAAAACTCACAGCAAAATTGTTAACCCCTAACTGTCATAGTTCAGAAACTATTCCCAAGTCCAAGCCCATTGATAGTCTAAAAAGTTCAGTCTATAACAATTTTGCCTGTAACAGCTATCAGACAAACTTTAACCATTTTTTAACATGAGGAGAATTGTGCCTGCCTTCCTAAACTAATCCAGACTCATGCACACCCTCACCAGATGTTATTCCTGTTTATAAATGCAGCAACTGAAGTTAAAAGACTAAATAATTTGCCCACAATTATTCATTAAATCAGTAGCAGAGCTAGGGCTGGAAAATAAGACTTTCCTACATCCCAAAAATGTCCTAATTACAAATCATGATGACCTACCAATGTACGTTATGCATGAATGATATAACCATGCAGATGTAGGAATTTAATCTGACTGTAAAAGAAATGGAATCCAACCTTTCTCTGTGGAGTTTTCAAATTACAGAAGCTCCCTGGTAAAACTCTTAATCCCTCATATTTCAAAGAAAATGCTGCAAGCTGCTGCACTAAATCAAGATAAAATTAACACAAGCAACATTTCCAGTGCAACAGAAATATGGTGAACACAACCCTGGTCGCCAGGCTATAAAGGGGTGCAATGAAAACAGAACAGAGCAAAGAACTTGTCAAGCATCAGGACAGTCGACAAGAGAGTTTACCTAGTCCTGCATTTGCAACGCCCTTGCTAGGTGTAGCTCCAGGGCAAGTAGATGCAAAGAGCTTTTCGTTTTTTGGCTACTTCGGTGCTTTCTGAAAGGGCAAACCAATTGCTTCTTTGCTTCTTCTGCCACTCATCTAGTATAAAACCCATGGACTACATTAAAAACAAACCAAATCAAACCAAGGCAACAAGTATGTATGTGAAATATGGGTAGGACTCCCAGGAGGAGTGCTGGATGCTGTCACTGTGTGGCCTGATATGTCATTCCCTAGAGAGGCAGTTGCTTGTTACAACCAAATATTCCTATGAAATCCCACTGCAAACCTCCTCTCAGCAGATGGGGTTGGTGATGGCATCTCCATGCTGCTTCTTAACCAGCTTCTGGAGTGATCACTGCTGAGCAATGTAAGCTGCTCTCTCTTAGGCCCTGGGCAAATGTTAGGGAGTAGCCAAAAGAAAAAGCACTCAAAAGAAAAGCACTTTCCCCCCTCCCCCTTTTTCCTGTCAGGTATTTGGCTTTCTCTCTAAAAAGTTCTGGTCTTTTTGGTCTATCACTGAGAAATCTCTGTAAAACCTCTTGAATTCCTTCTATTTCTGCTATGCTTTCAAATATAATACAGCAGGACTTGCTGGAAGAGGCTATGTCTTTTATCAGAGCAAATGTTAGAGATGGGAAACCCCCAAGCTTTCAAATATAAAATATAGGACTCCTTTTTGAGGTAGACAGTATTTAAAGTGAGCAAAAGCTCCCAGGTCAGTATCCATGAGCTGAAGAAAGAATTGAAGTATGTTTGTTTATGGAGAAGACTCGAATTAGTTTTTATGTTAGAAAGTTTGTATTTAAGCCAGTCTTCACAAAAGCATTAAGCAGTGTGAACTTTACCAAGGCTTTTTGTTAAACGCTTAATCCACACCCACATCAAAACAAAGACAGAAGGCTGAGCTCTTTACATATGAGAAGGTGACTTTTCACACATAACCTTAACAGCAAACCTCTTGCTTTTTTTTTCCAGGGAAATACAAAGCTCCAAGATAATAAAGTTTCCTTGATTTACATATCTTCCAAGAAGTGGAAATTACAAAACTACAGACAACAAACATTGGCTAATCAGTCTAGGGAAAAAGGTGCAAAGGGAAAACTCAGAAATGGATTTGTTTAAAAGCTACAACAGGCAGAAAGGACCTTGAGCTATGAATGCTTTTGTTTTGCTAATCTACCTAATGTTGTAGCGACAAAAAACAAAACCAAAACCAAAAAACAACAACAACAACAACAAAAAAACCTTGAATGAATTATTCTGACTTTGTACTAGTGTGAACTGAGCAGCTCCTTAAAAAAATAATCCGATGCTAGGTTTGTATTTCAACAAGTTTTCCTGAAGACCTGTTTTCTCAGACAAGTTTTTATAGGGGAAAAACAACTGCTGATTTTGTAGTCATCATGTGAGGAACTTGTATTAAATTCAGCAGGGCCTTGCAGCTCTTCCTCGGTGTAGCTGTCAGCTGCAGAGCCTGAGGAAGCTGTCCTACAGTCAACATTCAAATGCAGTCGTGTTTTTCCCACAGTGCTGTTGTAAAGAAACCTTTTTGGTAGCAAAGCCTGAGAGACATCAGTATCCTAAAAATGGAAACAGAGGGAAGAAGGGTCTCCTTACCCAAGCAACACTTTGCAAGTGCAGGGTGTCCCCACCAGCAATTTCGAAATCTCTTTCACAGAGGTGGCTCAGAAGCGTTAAGAATTTGTGGGAAAGTTTTCCTTCGGTGTAGACCACGGCTTGATGTTTATTCATAGGCTGTAGTAAGCAAATGAGAAACTAAGCACTTGGTAAACGGTGCATCATTTTGACTCCTTGATCCACTCCACTGACAGAAGGCTTTGCTATAATTGCTGGCATACATAATACTTTCAAATGACAGTTCTCCAAACAAGCCAGGGCCTGAGCTAACAGCAGTGCAAGGGGAGGAGAAGCTGCCTACTACTCAGCTGAATTCTAAATTATGAAACCCTGCAGACAATTAAGATTTAGAGTTGATATTGTCCACAACGTCAATGCATTCCTCTGCCTGCAGCACTTCCAGTCCCACAGCATGGACTGGTATCTCTCTTCAGCTCTTGCTTTAGATGTGAGAAGCTAATTTCTCTGCTATACTCCTCCCCACAGCTGTTTTGAAAGGGGCCCTGAATGTCTTCAGTGCTGTCCCTACATGTAGTTTTGACATGGCTGGTGTCACTCAGCTCGTGCTGCTGCTTCTGAGCCATGTCAGGCAGCTCCTGGTGGAGCAGCTTCAAGCCTGGATTGTACAACATGCAGGAGCACACATCTGGTTGCCATGCTGATGGGGAGAATACTTCATCAAGAGTAGCTGGCAGAAAATGATGAACAGCAATTTAAAGAAAGCCAAGAGACAACAAAGCATGGCCAGTTACAAAGGTCTCGGGCTCTCAGCAGCCCTTCAGTATTACACTGGTGCCAGGATATTGTTGCTGGATTAAAATGGAGAGCCTAAATTTTCAAACATGCCTATTTTGTTTTGGCATCTCTGAGTCTGGCTATCAAATTCCCAACAATTAGTTGCCACCACAATTAAAGAGCACCTTTTGCAGGAGCAGTGAGGCAAGCAAAGGTCAAGTGACAGCACAGAGACTGGTGGTGAGGGCAACCCACAGAGCAGGAGAGTTGGTCAGTGTACATTTAGTGGCTGCCTATGTGCCAGCTCAGAAGAAAAGCCTAGAGCTGAGTTTGAGCTGTGAGCAGCCTGTAGTGGCACAGGCAGCAATGTCAGTGCCCACAGGGAAGAGCAGTACAGACACAGAAGAAAGATACCTGCTAGCAAACAGGAGCCTGCACAGCACAAGCTATGAGCTGTTCTTATTGTATCTGTTTATACTTTGTTTCTGAATAAAAGCTCAATATTGAAAATATTTTCCCTACTGCCAGAAAGAAGCACTTTTCATTTTCATCCCAAATCTTCCAAAGGTGTCGTGCCTACAGAACTTGAACACTGCTGCATAAAACAGGTTCTGAAACCTTAATCATTCTTCCATAGCAGGAGAAAATCCAGCTTTGCTATCCTGTAATGCTGTTTGGAACAAGAAAATCTTGTAATTGGTAATACTGTAATACCAAACATAATGCAATTTTGGGTTCTTTAAGTGTTTGGCCTGTGTTACTTAGGTCAGGCAGAGAGTTACTGTCAGTGCTGTCTGCTCCACCTCGTCGAGCTGTGTCTTGTGTTACTGATGCTCCTTCCTGCTGCCCACCAGGGAGCTTGCAGTAGCCTTATGCTCTGCTTGAGAGCATCACAGATTGCCTTCCCTGCAACCCCAGGGCACATATCTATGTTTTCTTTTCCTTCTGGTGGAAGACTGCAAATAACCTGTTATCGCTTAGAAAAAATCTGTGCCCATTCTTCCACCTCAGTGCTTTATTTTTAAAAACTATGCCACATTTTCAAGGCTCTCTTCGTAAGGAGAAAGGCTGAAAGCATTCTAAACTCTCCTTCATCTTCCAAGCCTCACAAATTGGGGAGGATAGGCCACCACAGGCTTTGGTGAGCTATGAAATGCTTAGCCAGTACCACCAGCTGATACTTTATCTTCCCACTCTGACCACTAATAAAGGTAATAACCCCGATGATAGTTATAATGATTTTGCTGTCAGACCAAAAGAGCTTCCACAGCAGCTCATTCAAATTGCAGACCAAGCCAATCCAATCAATAATATAGGAAAAATATGCCTACATGGCTGAAAGAAGACTAAGTCTGACAGCTTTCTAGAGATGTGTTCCAGGCCCTATTTTTTCTTTCCCAAATTAGAGTTTAAGATCATGCTAAGTGGCCATTTTTCTTCAAGACAGTAACCATGCCACTGTTGGTGGCACCTTGCCTTCTGGAGAGGCATCACCAGCACTCCTATATACCACTCACAGCAGGTTCACACCCTCTTTGTTAATGGTAGTTCCATTGTCTAGGTGACTTTCGTGATTTGAGTGCAACAGAGGAATCAATTTGATTACCAATTCTTAAAAATTTCTCTTTATTCTGTGTCCTGATGGAAACAATAGTTCCATTGTCTAGGTGACTTTTGTGGGTTGAGTGCAACAGAGGAATCAATTTGATTACCAATTAAAAATTTCCCTTTATTCTGTGTCCTGGTGGAAACAAAATCATTATGACCACAGTCTCTCTGCACATATATTTCTCCTTTTGCACCCATGGGGCAAACCTGCAGCTAGATTTGAGAAAACATGAGGTCTCAAGGCAATGATATTTTATGCAGAAAGGGAATGCACAAAGGACAAAGACCCTGAAATTATCTCTGTATGTATTCCTGTCAGGGATGTATCAGTGAAAGGCTGAAGAACAAAATGATTAAACATCTTGGAATCCACAGGATCCTCCTTTGTGCACATTGTCCTGAGACTTTGCCTCAGCTGTAAGATAAACAAACCTCTGCCAGACCTTGCACATTCTTGGACACTGTGTCAAAACAACAACAAAGTGCCTACAGACAGAAAAAATAACCCCAGCATTCAGCCAGCTACATCCCCAGACCAGCACCTGGCTGGCATAACACAGTCATCATTTTCCTGGGGTTTGACCTTGAATAGTCAGGTTTATCTTACTGGGTTCTTTCTGAATCAATTTCCTAATCCAATATAGGATGACTCTGTTTGTACTGGCACATTACACCCTGACTTATCATCTGAATGGGGCAATGTTGGTCAACTGTTTAGAGGGCTCTACTACACTGCTGCAAGGGTCACCTGAACTTGCAGCTTGTTTTGAACATGATGGCAGGCTAGCTCAGAGGATTAACAAGCAGATATCACTGTCTGCTTATTCTCATTGTCCTTATCCTGAGCATTTGTGACTGGCCACCACCGCTCCAAAATGGAAGTTAGGCTGCATGCATTGGTCTGTCTTCATGTGAATAGTTCTTATGTTCAGGTATGCTGGCTACTTTCTAAATTAATTTATAAATCTTTATCAGCCTCTGATTTTAGTATCACTGTCCAGAGCTTGTGTCCTAAGCCATACCTGTTCCTTCCACAGCTTCTATAATGGGATATCCTCCTGGTTTTCTGTTAACACTTTAAAAAAATCATAATTCATATACTGAAATTCTACCCTGTGGAAATGCCTGGAGTTTTTATAACATGAGATCATATTTTTAGCTTTAAGCAAAAACTTTTGCTCACATCATCTTGTCAGTGTAGTTTGTGCAAGGTCACCTTTTGCTTACTGAACATGCAACCTGAGATGCATAACTGATACATTAGGAAAAAAACCTATTGTCACTGTATATAATGGTGGAGATTAGGAGAGAAGCACCTTTTCAGAATGTCACTATTTTTAAATGACCTTTGAACTAATGTTTGTTGCTTGCTTAAAGCATTTGGGAATTTCCCAAGCTCTCTTCTTTTTAAAATCTATTTTAAATGAACAATTAGAAGCTTTTTATCAGACAAGCCAACAAAACATTGACAAAGCATGGACACCACTGCAGGACTGTAGGGGAAAAGAGACTAGAGCAGCTATTCTGGGATGGTTTTGATGGTGTAAGCCTGGAATGACTCCCCTCTGTGACATTTTTATTCCAAAAAATTATTGATTTCTTTTGGAAGACAGTGCACATAGGCACAATTACCCTCAACAGCTACTCTGGCCAACACCACTGGGCGGGCGAGCATGGAGCAGGATTTTCAGAGCCATGTGCAGCTTTATTATTGTCTGGGTCACTTCAAGATCTGTGGGAAGATCATGGTTTAAATCTCTCAAATCTCAACACAAAAGCTGAAGTCTGTAGCTAGAGCAGTGTGAAGTGTTTTGATTTGTGTTTTATCAACAGTTAAAGAGGAGCCTGTACGAAGTCCAGGTACAGAAACCTCTAGAGAGGTCTGCAAAGCCACTGTTGTGTGTTAGCCTTCAATCCTAACTGTATCAATTAAAATATCACCATCTCTAAAGAGTGTGTCACTACCACAGTTATCAATTTTAGTTGGGGCATAACACTTTTTTTTTAAGTGTTACTACTTATTCAGGAAAATGAACGTGCTAGACTTTAACCTAAGGAGTTTATTCCTTGCTACACCACGTAGAGAAGTTTTAAAAGCCACCTGAGAAAGTCAAGAGTGAAGGGATAGAACAAACAGAAAAGTATCTGTCATAACCTATATGTTTGTGTTGTTCTATATTTACATTATTCTCAGAGGACACAGCTCTATTTACACCAGAATTTCTGTGCCTAACAAACAAGTTTAATCTCTTACATAAGTATGTATATATGTTTGTCTTAAATGGCCTTGAAAAAATGAAGTAATCAGAGAAAGTTGTAGTAGATGTAATTGCAACAACAAGGTATAAACCCCTCTGCAGTTGGGTACATATTCAAAGCTTTAACTTTAAAGCACTGTAGAATGTAGATTTTTTACCCATTCCCCATGGCACATAACCAGACCTTGGCAGTAAAGTTAAACCTGTGATAGCCAAGCAGATACACCATATTTTTAGATGCACAAATGAATTAAAAAAAAGAAGGAAAAGAAAAAAAAAAAGGCAGCACTGTCAGAAGAGTGAAGGTGGATTTTGCACAGGATTAACTGCTTAGAAAGGCTAAGAGTGAAAAGCAAATTAATCCTGGCATAGCTGAGATGTCTGTCTCCTATTCAGCAAATCAGTTAAAAAGCCTGTATGAGATTTACTGGAGCTAATGAGATTTAAAATGCTTAACTTTATACTCAGAGGCATATTGGTTTTGGAATTGGCAACTCTGACAACGAAGAAGTTAGTCTGAAAAAGGAGAGAAACAGTTCATACAATCATCATGGATGCAAATCCTGCCTGCAGCTTCCCTGAACTGAATAAATTGCAACTTCTGTTTGCAACCAATTTAAAAAGCCACCAGACTTTGTTTCCAGTTTCATGCAACCACAGAAATATAATAACAATAGCTAATAATATCTTATACTAAAATCTCTCTTGCAGCCACCTCCTGGTATTTCAGTCTCTCCAGAATTAGACACTGTTTTAAGAAAGTTTCTAGCTATTTTGGTTTTAAAGAAAAACAGCATAATACAAAACAGTCCTCTGTATTTTCAGTTGTTTCCAGGCTTGCTAATATATCTATATCCCCAGTGTATTTCTTTTTACATATAAACACTTCAGACCTTTATTTCATAACAAGCATATCATTGTTGTTAAGCAATTATGTTAAAATTAACACTAATAAAGGCTACTGATAAATGGGAAGAGTGTCTAAGAAATCATGTGTCCTACCACCTCAAGCCATCCTAGGCTGAGTATTGGCTCTATATATCAAAAATGACACTACCAGTGGTAGTATTTTTACAAGTTTTACATAACATACACCTAAATTTATGATAGACCTTAAAAATAATTGAAATTGCTGACATTATGTTTGCAATATAAAGAAGCTCAGTGGAAAAATCAGTCTCCAAACTAAGTACCAAAAAAGAAGAAGAGAGAAATGGAAAAATGTAGTTTATAAAAAAAAAAAATCACATTTCAGTTGTGGGACTATGTGACAACAGCAGCCTGTATGAAGAAGCTCAGTGGAAAAATCAGTCTCCAAGAGATGCAAACTAAGTACCAAAAAAGAGAGAGATGGAAAAAATGTAGTTTATTAAAAAAAAAAATCACATTTCAATTGTGGGACTATTATGTTAAATTAGCCTGTATGATGTTAAATTAGATGTTTAACCAATACTGCCTTTATTGGGGGTTTAGGAAGGATTCATATGAGGAGATGTTTATGGCCTGTGGTGTCCATGGCAGCTGCTCCACAGTCCAATGTGGAAGCCCATATGGAAAAAATGGTACTGTGAACCAAAATCTGTGGGGTTTGTGGTCTTTTTAGGACTTGCTACAACAACAGTGGTGCTAAGCAGGGGGCTGGGCAAATGCTCCCCATCACATAACCAAAACACAGGTTATGGTCACACTGTCACCAAAGCAACTTGATTAGGTCCAGAAATAGCTCTGGTTCTGCACTGACATTACCCAGGGTGTGGGTACCTAACCCAGGTATTCTGATGGGAAGATTTATTTGTGCATCTCTTCTGAGTGACACATAGATATGGCAAATGCTGCCTCAGCTGAAGTGCTCCTCGTGTCACACATTCCTGTTATTTGTCTCAGTCACTAAAGTAAGGTTTTGATCTCCTTCTGTTAGTCAAGCCTGACTTCTTGCAAGACAGTTACTTTAATTATTGAATTCCTTAAGGATGTATTTTTATAGTAATTTCTAAGAGCAGCAGCATACAATAAGGAATGTAGTAGCTCACACTGCTCCTTCATTAGCCAGGCATGTAATAAGCAACAATAAGATACTTGCCAAGTAGCTCATATATTGTCATTTTCTCAAAGGATGATCTGCTCCAAGTACATAAATAAACTTCACCTTTAGTTATATTCAAATCTTAAGCTTTAAGAGACACTTTCTAGAGATCATTTCAGAGGTACTTACTGGGCTTCACTCGCAGCAGCAGCTCTGTCCTTCCACCCACAACCATAAAAAGGGCTGAGACTTGTGTCCTGATCACTCCTCTGAAAGTAAGTCAAATAAATAGCCCCTAGCATTTGGTTTCTGATGAGGTAAACTGCTTACACATAGCAGTCTGCCTCTTCTGACACTTCTGGGACTGACACAGATGGTGAGTCAAAGTGCTTTCAAATAGAAATCGAGTCCCTGTTTTTCAGACTCTATTTTCCCTTAAGAATAGGTGTTTTTTAAAATACTTGCATCTCTTCTACTTTAAAGAGACCATCAGGAAAGCCTGTCAGCAATTTACTGTGAGGACAGAGGGGAAGGGAATTCAATTGTTCATACCAGCTCTCACACACGTAATGTGCTGTCAAGTATGAGGCTGGAAACAGATTTATTTGTGTTATTTTAGCACAGAGCTCAAGCTCAATTGCTTAACAATATGGCCACACTCATATAGCTGCTGGATAGAAGACCATGATTTGGACTGTGCATATTGGACCTGTAGAGACAAGAAATTTGGGATAATAGGTGCAAAAACCTGCTTCCTGTACAGCTACTTGAAATTGCTGGTATCTATGCTTACAGCAGAGCAAGCTGAAAGAGCAATAAAAGCCTGTGTATCTCTGTACATTATTCATGTACATTTAGCTGTCAGCAGATACAGTTAAAATCCTCTCCACAACTACTTTCAATATTGATTAGAGCAGTGTGCATGTTTTACCATGGCTGGAGACAAGCTTTTATGTGTTCAATAAGCAACGCTTGATAACTCCTCGGTAAAACAGTCAAGTTTATTTAAGATGGAGCAAAAATTTTGGCTACCTTTAAGTTACTTTATATGCATCATAGGAATCTTACTTCTAAACCATAACTGCCCTGGTGCTGCAAGTCTATATTGACAAGTTTCCTGTTACATCCACGAGACTGTATTTATTTGGCTGTGCTGACGGAGACTAATGGTTAAAGTACTCCTGTCTCTTTGTGGCTGAGGGAAAGCATCAGAGCTCAACACTTCACAGATTTCTGGGAAGCTAATAAGATGTGTGGCTGATGCTGCATGCCAAGAAGTGGGCAAACGGCAGCAGATAATCATTTCAAGTCACTTCAGGATCTCCGCTGAGTCATATCAGTTTCAGTGCCTGTGTGGATTCAACATCATGCTCAAAACTACCAGCAGGGTTTTTTGCCTGCCTTTTAATATTTTTATAGCTAATTTACAACATCTGCCTGAAAAAACACCAAAACAAGTTGAAAAATCCAGGCTCAGATGATGTGTCTGAACATCCCACACAGCCATAACTCAACAGATCCAAACCCAGTTGCACATGCACCATCACTGAAAAGCAGAATTCTCCCTACAGTCCATCTGTTAGATGGTGAGACTGTCATCAATACAGACAGAACTGGTACAGGACAACATTTCTACTAATCTCCTTTTCTGACACAGCAGGGGATGTATCAGTTACTCTCATCCACACCTTGGCTGTTGTAGAGCCAGTGAGTGGCTCAAGGCACCTCCCTTGAAGAAGGTGGATGGGCAGAGCAGAAACTGATTTATTTATCAGAGGAAGCACTGAGAAGCACTTTCAGATATGAATACTGGACCCCAATTTCCCTCCCTGTTCTCCTCATTGCTCCATTAAAAGAAAAGAGACCATGCCTACCAAGCAGTAAATTATAATAACCATGCTCAGCTCAACAGTTCTTGCTGATAGATTTGGTGGATAGATGTGGTCAGAAGGCAGAACTAGAATGGGGAGGGATAAGCCTTGGTTTCTCTGGCATGTCAAGGCAGCCTGCACCCCACCTTTTTGCTGCAACCCTTTCAAGAAATCCCAGTTTATACATGTGATGGATGGAGCAGATGCTGAGAGTGTCATTACTATAACAGAGCTGTGTTAAGTGTGTATTTACAAACTCAGTTCTTTACACTTTTCAGTTCACTGTGAGTTTGTCTTTTTTTATACAGCATGTAAAAAATCTGTACTTGGACTATAAACCACTTTATGAGTTCATAGTTCTAACAGACCTCCAAAATAAAGCTTTGCTGGTAGACAAGAGCAAGTCTATCAGGGAGAAGTAAACCTATTCTCAAGCTCAGTGCTACCATTTGTATTTTCAGGGAGCTCCCTGTAGATCATAAAGACTTAGAACAATGTAGCCTAGGAGTTAGTGGTAAAAAGATTTATTAAATCATCTTACTTACCACAGCAGTGTGCTTTGTTCAGTCTAGAGGCTTCTTCCATTTCCTTTAGAAAATCATCTGAAGTAAGATAACTCAGAGTCAAAAAAATTACTAGCTGCAGTTTATCCCATCTGTCTCTAATTTCATCATGCTAATTAGCCAAACTATCATAAATATCATATTCTCCTTCTGTCATCACTGCTCACATTTTCTATATTTATCTGCAGATGCCAGGAGCACTTATTTGTTCCTGCTATAGGGTAAACACTGTCTTGTCAGGAACCTTGCTGCGATAAGGGTTCTCTCTAACAGCCACCCTAAGGGCAAAAAGCCCAGTGTCCCCAGCTCAGTAACAAGTGCTAACAGCCTACCAGGTGCCAACAAACACTCCAGGACTTACATCTAACACTTTGTCATGTTAGCAGCTCAAAGTCAAGATTTTCAGGAGCCTAGGACTCATTTTAACTATTTTTAAAAATCTTCATTTGCATATTAACTACACAGTTTAACTCTGTGTTACCTGTTATGTGCAGGGAAAGAGGATCCTCCTTTTTTTTCCAAGCAAATTTAAGAGCTAACATGATTACTGCAGTACCATTTTACAACGAGGCAGAAATGAACAGTACCTCTGACCTCCTGGGAGCCCAGACAGGAGTTGCAGCTGACCCAAGAGAAGGAAAAGCAAGAAGACTTTAAAATTTTGCCAATTTTTGAAATATTTGTGAGTATCCTTAAAATCACAGTTCAGTGTTGTTGCTTCTGCACAACCATATCTTACACGTGTGGTTTGTCTGGATACAGCAGTCATGAAATTTAGCTCAAGAAATTTTGCAGGAAAACATTTAACTTTTTTTTTTCACTGTTGATATTCCATAAACTATAATCAGGTTGTGCTTTTTAAGAATGCCTTTTAATATAAACAGGTAAATAAATAACCAAAATCAAATCTTCATTGTCAGATTTCAAGGCTTCATGCAATCCATCTGTAATCCAGGTCATGGGTTTAGTAGATACATTTTTTCATATGAAGAAGTACATTTTGCATTATTCAGAAGATTTTTTACACAGAACTGTATTCTCAGATGGATAAAGATGTGTAAATTCCTCAAAATCAAAGAGAGCCGATACCCAGGAGGGCAAAGCAGACAAAACAGCCCATCAGCAACTCAACCACATGAAAGACCACAAAGAAACTCCAAAGCCACCCACGCAGCTGCCTGAGGAGTCTGTCAAGGAATGAGAGGCTCTTGTTCAGCTCATGTTGCTGCTGGAAATGTGTTTGAAGAGCTTGGCAATACATCTGGATTTTACGAGTGGCATACAAAGATGAGAAAAATGAAATCAGATTGAATTATGTGCTGCAGTACACTGGCCATGTCACATCTCAGCTAACTAGTATGTAATTCAATTTACAAGATAATGGAACAATCTCCTGCATTCCTTATTTCCAGAGGGGCAGCTGACAAATATATCCACAGTGTAAGTACAAACTTAACTAGATAGTCACCTAAAAGGCAAAGAAGATAGTATCTTAAAAAAATGTTTATTTTGAAGGGTCTCTAGAAAGCCTCTGTTGCTGAAAAATGCAACACAGCTATTTTATCACTTCTTACAACTTCTTACCTGTTTGTTTCATGGAAAGCTGATAGAAATGCCCCATCTTGCTGTCTTTCCACCCACTAATCTGAAGACATCCCTTCTCAAAATTCTTTGCTTTCCTCAGTCAGAAGGAAATACAAGAGACTAAAATTCTCAAACTATTTGTCAATAAGTGTTCAAATCTTAAGTTTTGATCCCTACTACACCAACATAGCTCAGCTAGCTGCACTGAAATGTGAAGAGAGTTTTTGATGAGAAAACACTTATTTAAAGAACATTTAAACCAAATTATTTTAGTTGCTGCAAGGAGGAGAAGGGAGAATGAGGACAAACCTGGAACACTGAAGACACTTGCCTTCAACACTTGGACAGTGCTGCCTTGTTTGGTTCACTTTGTGAATCTGTAACAAAATGAACAGGATCTTAAATACACATGGTGAAGGCTTCGAACTCCTTATTCAGTCTCTGTTTAATCTTCCACAACTCTTTTTGTTTAAATTTGTGAGTGACTCATAGCAGTGGCTTCAGCCAAGCTTAGCACAGACAGACTTTGTGCGTGCCCACACAAATACTGATGAGTCTATTCCCACCGTTGGCTTGTAAGATTCCCACTATCACTATCTTGAGCTTTTTTGAGGAGAGATTATTCCTTGCATAGGCCTCTGCCAAGTATCTCATATTCTGGTGATGGGAACAGTCAGAGACAAGAGAGTCTATATATTCATTTTCATGTATGATCTAATACAGCAGATTATTTTTTGCATTAGTTCAAATGAAATATTTGCCCTATGAGTTATGCTTTTATAGGTCCCTGCATAATGCTCTTTCACATACAGTTAAAAACTCTCTAGCCAGTAGCTTTTATATAAAACAAATCTATGTTGCCACAGCATTCTCAAAACAAGGATCTACTCCAATCTCATTGCTTGTTGTTCCACATAGTTCGGAGATTCCAGTGACCAGAGCAAAAAATTCATTAGCTTTGACATCAAAATTGAGATAGAAGTTGGATATGTCAGAATATCATCCTAAGAGCTTTTACATTAATGTTGATGTCAACCCTGAACAGATTTTAGTGGATCTCAGCTGCACTGAAACATACCTGAAGAGCATCTGCTAACAGGCTACTTCCAGCTCAAGATGTGCTTCATGGTTGAAAGCACACTTGTGAAGCTTGTGTTCAAGGAATGAATTAAAGTCAGGTATTTTCCTGAAGAAACTCACTGGCAACAGCTCTGAGCTGAAGTTACACATTTCAGGAATTTTTCTTGCCATTGATGCAGGTAGACTGAGGCTTTCTTTGTAAGGAGACCACTACTACCTACAGGTCCCATAATGGACCTACAGCTCTGAGGATCTTCCCATGTTTAGATGTGAGATCTCAAGGAGATAAATTCTGAACTGGTGAGCCCTCATTTCTGGTCCTCACCTCTAATACTGATCTAATACTTTTGTGCACACAGCTGGAAGACTCCAGATGTTCCCAGAGATGCATTTTACAATTGATCCAGTTAAAATCCTTGAGTCCACAATGGCAACCACAAGATCAGTCAAGACCTTAGGGCAGCAACTAGGGCTCATTTATTTTCTGATTATATTTTAAAATTACATTACTACATTATATTACATTTTTTTCCCCTGCTTTTAAGCTTATTCCTACAGCAATTGATTAACAAATTGATTAAAATTTGGGGGAACTTGGCATTACATGCATAAGCTTAAATAAGCTTAAATATAATACACCTTACAGGAGGTGACATTAAGAGGTACACAGAAAATCTTTTGAGCTCCTCCCATTTATTGTATTCTATACTGAAATATTGTCTTATAAAATGAAAGCTGAAGGATACTACTGCCCAGGGATGGAAATACTTCTGTTCACACTCTGGCATAATCCATCAAACACCAGGACAGAACTATAATTTAGATGCCTTCCATTGCCAGCTATATTCAGTGATGGTAATAAAAGTGGTAAATAATTAGGCAGTTGCTTTCCTAGATGCCTTTGAAATAAATTATGTGACAGATGCATTTATCTGAACTTTTGATGAAAATTGACATCTTCCACATTCAAGCATCCTTCAAGCTTCTGAGAAGGCTGGAAGAAGTTCATAAAACTGTTTGCTGCTAATGTTATAACATGAAATAAGCTTTGGAGTTCACATCAGTCATGATGTCATGATGTCTCATCACAACAATGGGGCACAGTAAAAGAAGAAGGAAGTCTTTTCAAACAGTAGTTGGGTTCATATCATCCAAATGAATACCAGATGGGGCTCTGAGCTGCCTGGAGATTCCACCTGGGGGGTTAGTGTTGCCTGGAGTGGGATGAATGGGCTCCCTGTGTCACCACTGCCCTGGGTGTGAAACCCAGCTGGTCACATCTGGTGAGAGTCTTGAGACAGGCCACTGGAGCAGGCATCATGAGGAACCCATGGGCAGAAGGAAAAGCTGACAGTGCTTCCTAAACTGTCCAGGAGTTCCATAACTGTCCATTTTATGTGATTTATTAATCCTCTGGGATTAGACAGTAAGGTTCTGCCATGAAGAGAGAAGGACATTTTCATGAGCTGCATGGATTTTAATGCTGTCCTACCAGATCAGGCTGGGGAAGGCTTCAAAAATCATTTCACAGTCAGAGGTCAGGAGTTACAACAAAGGGAACATGAAATGACAAAGATGACTGACATCTAAATAATTAAGTTTCCATTAATCTGAATATATATAAATATAAAAGCACACCAGATTACTTATCTGTAATATGAGGAATTTGAATAGTAGCTATAATATTTTATTTTTGGTGTATCAAGATTAGCTGTGTATCACACAGCTAAAACTACAGCTCATTTTCTGATACTTGAAACATTTGTTCTCAGAGTTGGCAAATGGATGTTTACCCCTAGTGTAAATATCAGATATAAATTTATACATTAGGCTAAATAAAAACCATAAAGCTCAGTCTCTGCAGTTCATATATTAGTCATCTATCAGAGACAATGTATCTCAAAGCACTTGGAAAAAATAGAACTTAAATATAATACTTGCTGACAGATTTTGTGTGTGAAACCAGCTGTTCTAATAAGCTACTTGATTGAAATGAAATCTGCTTGTGTATTATTGCACATTAAAAAAAGGAAAAATATGATAGTTTTTTACCTTGTAGAACTGTGTGCAGTTTTTGTTAAATATCTCATTAGCTATTTGCTGGTTTGCTTGTTAGTAGGTATCTTCTTGTACATTCATATTAGTGAAGTTGGGTCAAGAAGTCTGTCTTGTACAGAGAAAAGAAGATAATATGATCTGCAATAATTCTTAGGTGCTTCAGATTGTTGAAAAAATTGGTTTTTTTTGAGTTTTATTTTCTCATAGTGAATACCACTGCATGACTGAGCTGGACACTATATCCCTTGTGTTCTGGCCCAGTGGACTTCATGTAGCTCTGCAGAGTACAACTGGTCCCACACTAGGGAAGGAGACATCTCCTAGCACTGTGTAATTGTGGCTGCATAGTGGGTCTTGAGCTGCCAAAAATCTTGGGCACATGAGGACTTGAGGCTTTCGTGTGGCTTGCCAGTGTGGAATCACTCTCATTTTGAGTTGACCCTCTTAGAAAGCAAGAGGACACAGCACTAATTAATCCTTCACAGTTTTTTACTGTTTGGTGAAAATGCAGAAGTATGTATTTGCATATTGTGCAGGTTGAGCTGATTGTAAAATTCTCACATCCCCCCTTTTGCACAAAGTATTGTTAAATTACTCCAGAGACACGACTCTCAGAGCACTGGTTCTGGGTTTATCTTGTAGCAGTTTTGGTTTCTCTAGAAAGCAGGCATCACTGGAGGAAGCACATCAGGGTCATGTTTTCATGCCTTTATTAGCAACCATTAGGAAGAAACTAACCTCTCAAATGAAAACTTTAATTTTGATGGAATGACATGGGGCCAGCAAATCATGAACTCACAAGTTTTGTGCTCCTAGAAGGGCCATTCCACGGATAAGAGATAAAACTTGAGCCCAGTACATATGATTAATGAGAAATGAATAGAGAAATACTGATCTGGATTCCACTGAGCTGAATCTCACTTCTCTCACAACTGTGCCATAGCTTTTCTCTGCACTAGTAAGCAGTGACCACGATTAAACCCAGAAGGAGCTGCCTTTTCACATCAGCTGTAGAGATAATTCATGTGTAGGTACTGATTTATCCTGAGTATCATCTGCACTGAAATGGGAATACAAAACTAACTGATTCTTCTGGTATGTCAAACCCAAATGAAACATGAAAGCACTTAAATCATGCAAGAGTTTGAGATTTTCAATCTGATTTTCAAAGTAAACCATTTAGATTTACTTCAGAAACCCATTAAATCTTCTGGATCTTTACTGGAAAAAAACCTGAATCCATAATCTTTATGCTTTAAAGAACTTCTCTTCTTTTTCAGCAATACCAGAGTTCCAAGGATTTAACTTCTTATTTGGACTGTCCTTTATTATATGCTGTAAGAGAAGACTGGCAGTAAGCAATCTTCTAAAATGAGAAATTACTCCAGGTTTTATGTCAGGCTGTGGATGTTGTCTAGCCAGACTTTAGTAAAGCCTTTGACAGTGTTTCCCACAGCCTCCTCCTGGAGAAACTGGCTGCTCCTGGCTTGGATGGGTGCACACTTTGCTGGGTAAAGAACTGTCTGGATGGATGGGCCCAAAGAGTGGTGGGGAATGGAGTTAAATCCAGTGAGTGGCTGGTCACAAGTGGTGTTCCTCAGGACTTTGTGTTTTGGCCTGTTTTCTTTCATATCTTTATTAATGATTGGGAGCAGGGGATTGAGTGTACTCTTAGGAAGTTTGTGGATGATGCCACAGTGGGTGGGAGTGTTGATTTCTTGAAGGTAGGGAGGGTCTTCAGAGGGATCTGCACAGGCTGGATGGGTGGGCAGAGGCCAATCGTCTGAGGAGCAACAAGGCCAAATACTGGATCTTGCCCTTGGGTCACAACAACTCCATGCAACACTTCAGGCTTGGAGAGGAGTGGCTGGAAAGCTGCTGGGTGGAAACGGACCTGGGGTCTGAACATGAGCCAGCAGTGTGCCCAGGTGGCCAAGAAGGCACACAGCAGCCTGGCCTGCATCAGAAATAGTGTGGCCAGCAGGACTAGGGAAGGGTACTCGGCACTGATGAGGCTGCACCTTGAATGCCATGTTCAGTTTTGGGCCCCTCACCACAAGAAGAACACTGAGGTGCTGTGGTGTGTCCAAGGAAGCACAGCAAAGAGGGTGAAGGGTCTAGAGGACAAGTTGTATGAGGAGTGGCTGAAGGAACTGGGGTGGTTTAGTCTGGAGAAAAGGAGGCTCCAGGGAGACCTTGTTGCTCTCTACAAGTACCTGAAAGAAGGTTGTAGCAAGGTGGGGGTTGGTCTCCTCTCCCAAGTGACAAGTGATAGGACAAGAGGAAATGGCCTCAGATCACACCAGGGGAGGTTTAGGTTGGATGTTAGGAAAAATTTCCTCATCAGAACAGTTGTCAAGCACTGGAACAGGCTGTCCAGTGAAGTGGCTGAGTCACCATCCCTGAAGGTATTTAAAAGTGTAGATGAGGTACCTAGGGACATAGTTTAATGGTGGACTTGGCAATGCTGGGTTAACAGTCAGACTTGATGATATGAATAATCTGTTCCAAACTAAATTATTCTCTGATTCTATCCTATGATTCAGATCTTTTCATGTCAGATACTCCTATCAAGGACCCACATTCTCCTCACATGATTCTTGCAAAGTATTCACCACTTTAAAAGGCATTGACTCAAAAATGGTCCAATAAAAGACTAAAAAAAAATCCCTTTCAAGGATTGCTGTAGACAATTCCCTCTTGAGATGTGAAATGAAGCATGGCTGTCAGAGCTGAAGGAGGAGTGAAGACTCAAAAGGCAGCCTGACCAGTGTCTCTGAAAAGCTCCTACTCCTTTGCTGTTTTCTTCAGAAAAACAGTTTTATTTCTCTTTTCCATTCAATTCAGTCGTCATGGGCCTGATTTTTTCAAATGAACCTAAATAAGAAAACTGAGGAAACAAGTGCTTTTTGTAGCAGCAAAAGCTGGGCATTTATGAGGAAATGTTTCCTCTTTTCAACAAAGAGGTTTTATGTGTTTTCCTTACCTGCTGCACTATGGGGAAACAAACTTCCATTCACTTTGTGCCAACTGCAATCATCTGTGCTCTTGTTTTCCTGAGCCCTGTGCCCATTGCTGTGATTACAGAAACTTCACATTCCCTAAAGAAATATTTTGTAGTTAAAAAATACACACATATAAATACATGCTTCTAAATATTTTGCAGTCCAAGAGAGAAAGTTACTCACTGGCTTGTCAGTTTAGGGGCTGATGCTTTCACTTGGGGTTGCACAGCACAGAACAAAACTGATCTGTTCCAGGATTTACAGAAATGTGGCTGCAAAGACTAGACACAAAGTCTGAGCAAAAATACTTGGACAACTGAAATTCATATGAGGAATCAAACATATTTTCCTCCTTTCTATCTCATGCTATGGGATGGAAATGTTTATCTTGCTGGCTGACTTTCATCCACTAAAAATATCAAATGACAGAAATTTTATAAAATGTGATATATTGGTGAGAAGGTTGAGTGTGAGCTGAATAATTCAATGATTAATATAGTGATGAGGGACATAATGGCTTATTTCTACCCATAAGTGACATAATGCATTGATTTTGTAGAATTATTCAGGTCTTGAGAGGGGGCAGGGGAACAATCTTGCTGTCTCTCAAAGGAAAGGGTGTGGTACACAGCTAGTGGAAAGAGAGCTGATAGAACCAGAATATAAAAAAAAAGTTGATGAAATGTGTCAAGACAAGCACTGTAGGCCCCATTTGGTAGATCTGGAAGAAACACCCATATCCCCAAAATTAAAGTTTAAAATGTTTTCTTACAATGATGGAAGAAAGAGTTGCAGTTAAAAATAAGAGAGGAAGACAAAATGTCACCGTGCTGCAATAAGTCCAGGTCAAATTTTAATAAGCAAATTAAAATCTCTACACACCACAAGCTTCCACTAATGCCAGGTGTTGGCAACATTAATTCCTCCAGATCATTAGAGGGATAGATGATCTGCAGTCTTACAGGAGGTAGGGTACCTCTTATCATTCACATGCTAACCTGTTTGCTTTTGCTTGGGTTAATTTCTTAATAATTAATTATTTTCTTTTAATAATCACAGCATGCTGAATGAGGAGGAAAAGGGGCTTCCCTTAACATGCATGAAGACTGGTGAGTGAGAGGGGAACTCTTTTTCTTCCTAATCATCTGTAAAACATGGAAAATTCTTGACTCTGAACCTGTGTAACCACTGCTTATATAAGGGTCTGTCTGTGTCCATGGGGGTGTATATATACACAATTAGTTTTGGATTTGTGATGACAGGTTGTTTAGCTAAGGGGAAGATTCCAGTGTTAGGCCCATATTTGGAGGTGGAATGATTGTTAAAGTTCCCTTTGGAATCCTTGATATCTTTTTAGTTCAAAAATTGTGATGAAAATCAGTTTCTCAAATCAGTTTTATTAATATGGAGACAATCTCTAAAGTAAAAAAACTTAATTCCTACTTAAATGAGAAGCTTACAGTTAGCCACAGAACCAGCTGCCACAAACACACACTGCCACCACAAAAAGGGAATCTGGTCTGCTGTGTTCATCTCCTACTACAGCACTCAGCAAAACACACAGAGATCCATCTTAAGCATCTGCTTAACTCTTTCCTGAACTGCAGCCTAAAATGTTCCTACTATTCTTTCCAGCCCACTACAATTATTGGATTAGATGCACAGAAAGTGAACAGCATTAGGGAACGTGCCTGTTCTAAGGGAGATATTCTTTCTTTTAGACTTTCTACACACACTATATTCTTCTCTGTCCATTCTTGCCTCATTAATATTAATAAAAGCTTGTGTATTCAGGACATTTATAATACTGAATTACATTAGTCAGTGGCTCTAATTATGTTACTGCTTGAATCCCAAATTGTCTCCCAGCCTTACTCACTTTACCAGGTTTAAATAAGAATATGATTCATCATATACAGAAAGCACATTACATTAAGTTAGAGTTTCACATTGAGCACACTGTCTGCATTGAAGCTACAAACAGGGATAGAAATAGAGAGGATTTTCTATCCTTAGTTTGAAATTAAACTTAGACCACTGTATCAACCATGTGAGCTCTTGCTGAAATGAGAACAGAAAACATTCATCACATGTTTTAGATGCTCCAAACTAATAATAGTCTGGGACTGGTTTTCAAAGAAAGATATAGCTGTGCCTAGGAAGGGTGTGAATCCCAAGTACAACTGCTGCAAAGAAAAACTTTGTTTCTCTCTTGGAGTCCTCATGAGAAAAATTTACTCCATATGTAGTACACATAATGGTTTTGCAATTCTAATGAGGAGTGTTAGCTACAGGCAGACTATACAGCATCAAAACCCCAGCACATTCAGCACTGTACTGTGGCCTGCAGATGTGACTCCAATAATAGTAAGTGAGCTCATCCTTAGTGTGGAAGATTATTCATTAGGGAGAGAATAATGCAAGTGATATGATCATTACATCACCTTTTCCTGTACATTATTCTCACTACAGCTGACAGGGAAAACATTTCTCAGTTTTAAGTTACATTATTTTCAAATTTTGCAGAGTCTAGATAAAAGTGGTGTTTGAAAGTATATGTACTTTTAAGTTTCATTTGATAATAAAGAAGGGCTGATGCTCCAGTGTTGAATTACTTGCTCAGTGTCTCTGTTTTCTTCATATAAAATAGTTATTCCATACTATTACAGCCCACACCTAACAACACTAGCTACTTTAATTTTTAAGTGAAGGTTTTGAAGAAAAGATATCTTGAATCTATATAGTCACAGAATCTCAGAATGAAGGCTTTAGGTTAAAAGACAGGATCAATCTGATTAGTGTAAAAGAGGTCTTAACATTAAGCTCAGAAGAAAATATTTAGAAGTTACAAACACAGAGAAATTTCTGTTCAGATTAATGTTAATAATATGTTTTGATGAGTGAAGAAATCTGAAAAGACTTCTAGGCTTTTTCTGTGCTTTTGGTAATAATGGTTTACATCCCTAAATTCATGGATGAGGAGAAAACTACTCATCATGATTAGGATGGATGTTATCATCACAAACAGGGTGTATACTGATACTCTTGAATCCAGGAGGGAACAATGTAAATCAGCTGCAGAAATCTTCCTGATTTTGAGACTATGGCATTCATAATTTTGAAATGGTGCATATTTTGGTCTTATTTTTCCAAATCAGGCTGCTGTTCCACAATGTTCTCAGCACCTGCCATCAGAATAATTCATGAGAATTATGATAAAGCTTGTAAAAGCCTTAGCCTAGACTGTATTAGTGCAGCCATACCTGTTTGTATGTCATGGCCCAGTTTTTCAAGTCCTTATTAAATAAGGATGCTGTGAGGATTTGGAATGTTTATTTGCAAATCTTACATAGCACTTTTAGAACTGATTTAGACAAAAAAAAGTTTCAAAATATAAACACTAGTCCTATTTGTGTTGCAGATATTCTTCAGGCAATTAACACAATAAAGTTTTTTCAAAATAAACACATTTGCCCTGTGTAGTGTCTGAATTTTGAGGTGGGGAACAGGAACAGCCCTTTCATTCAGTTCTGCTGCTCTCACTGGTGGATAACTCTGCCTCACAACTTGCCACTGTCAATGTTAATAGAAAAGAGACATGTTGTTGACTTAGTCATAGAAGAGTGCAACTGACCCAAGCATTTTGTGTAAGGAAATCATTAAGAACTATTTATCCTGGTTTTGGCTTCATTGCCATGGTATCTACCTCATGCACTTGTTGCATTCCCAGGGGTTTCCTGCTGTTCTGTGCACCAAGATGGTTTACTACATGTGTTTCTGCTTTTGTATTACATTGTTTTTCCTGCCTCAACAGTTCCCAAGCAGTGCAGCATCAGTCACCACGCAGTGGAAATGCTACAACATCAACAGACAAGTCTCCTAAATACAGTTACATGATATTCTGGAAACCTGCTCATAGATAAAAAATTCCCTTTTCTTCTCATTCCCAGAGGTGAATGGAACAGAAAATGTTTTCTCTTTTTCAAAATCAGCTATTTCTGTAGAAACATATGTGAGAACTACAATTAATAAGTTGTCTTTAAATGTAAAATGTAGTGGAGAAGCTGAAGGTCTGGAAATGTCAAAATCCTCATTTCCTTACAACAAAGAGGATGAAATGATGTTACTATTACTCAGACTGATAAAGTTATTTTCCCCTCTCTCCCTCCTGCTCTAATTAAAAACTGAGATCTATTTTACTAAAACATTATTGCTTTCTCCCTTTAATCCGTGTTTCCACAATTTTTTTTGGTCAACTTTCAGGTTTCTTTTCAGTTGTTCAAATTCTGGGCGTTTCCTACCTGAAAATTTTTCTCCCCCTTCAAAAGGCTCAGAAAGAGAGTTTTTCTTTGGAGTAATGGTATTTTAAAATAACATCCTGATTACAGGTGGGCCTATAAGAAAAATATCAAGCACTACAAGGCCTTATAGCTGTAAAACTATCCCAAAAAAACTTCAAAACAAAACACTACTTTTTTGTGACTTGGACAAACCCACACTGTTCTGTAGCAGGAGACCTTGTTGCTAGCACTGCTACTGGCTCACATCTGCTCCCCTTGCTGTGTCACCAGAGCAGAACAGATCCCTGTATGAAATGTTACCTGAGAAAAAGCTTGTTATGAGGTGGGAGCAGAAGGTTTTAGGTGCTGCTGCTGTGTCACTAGCAGTGTGGTTGGTGGCTGAGGGCTGGTGTGGCATGGGAAGACAGTTCCTTTCAAAGGAAGGGTTATGTTTTGCCAGCTTACAAACTCGTGTGGGAATACAATGCAACTTTTCTTGGAGAACTTTGTAGTGGAGATGAGGCCTGAGGAAAGGAGGCTCTCTGGTCCCAGGGACACTTCTCACACTGACAAAGCCAGCTGAGTGCTTCCAGCCCCTTCCCTCATCACTGATCATTTCCACTCCTGTGCTGACGCCTGGACTGTTCTCATGTGACTGTCTGTGGAGCTGAATAATAAACCAGATCTGAGAGCTGATCCAACTTGAAAAGCACTCCTCCTTCCCCCCCCCCTTTTTCCCTATTTTTGAGGAGATGCTGTTGAAATATCCATGGAACCAAGAACTGCAAAACTAGGGACCAGATCCTTAACAACATTACAGCCAAGAAAAGAAATGAGGTACCTAATTAAATCTGTGAATCTGATCTTATATGGGCTGTTTAGAATTGTGGGAATCCACATCTTCTGATTCTGGCAGATTCCTCCAGATCCTGCCAGATTATTCTCTGGTACCCTAAAACTCAGTTCATCTTTTTCATCTTGTAAATGAATGTTATTTTAATCTGTTGTCTTCTAGATGCTGAATATATATATATATATATAACAAATTAATTGCAACAGAGGTACTAAAAATGTTGACTCAAGCCCTAGCTCAGGGATATGCAGATGAAGCAGTACACCAAATATATTTGCATTAAAGGTCTAATTGAATTAACTGCTCACACAGCTTCTGCAGTCAGCTTGGCACAGCTTCCTTTGCAGCTTGACCACCTCCAGTTTTGAACAGAGAAATTGAAAAGGTTTTCTCCTTTCCCCTGGGATTAAAGATGATGATGAGCACTAATGAGCTACCTGCATGCACACTACAAGTGCCACAGCTTGTTTACCTCACCAAGGCTTCTGCACCTCTAGGGAAAAGTCATGGTGGGGTAAGTTTTTTCTTGTAAACATTCCAAGATCAGTTCCTTCACAAAAAGTTTAACAGTTTATGCAAATTTTTTTTGCATTACTAGGAGGAGAGAGAGTTCCCTTTCCTCACAGTGCTACCTGGATTCTGTGGAAGAGAAAATAAATGCTGTTTTATTTTTCTTCTAAGTTTTCTTTTTTTCATCAAGCTATCCACACATTTGGTGTTAGCTGCAGCACTTTGCTCCCTCCAACATGTAAAAATGAGACTTTGAAAAGAAAAGTCAAGTTCAGCAGACACAAAAGCTTTACTCATGTTAGTATGGTGTAGAACCCACTAAATAGCCAATTAAAAGATATGAAAAAAAAAAACCAACTGAGAAATAAATAAAAGAAACCTCTTCTCAAATCCTCTATTGCAGTGATGCTTAAGGATTTTTTTCACTGTCAAACTGTGTCTTTGAGTGAAGCACTATTTAGGACTATCAGCTGATATAATTTAAACTGTATTCTGGTTCTTTGCTATTTTTGCTTACCATGGCTGGCTAAGAATGGTAAAAAATGTTCTGCTTGCTTTGTCTTTTATAAGTTCTGACTCAGTGGCAGGCAAATACTACTTATGGGCCTGATGTAAAGCCTAGTGAAGTCAACTGGAATGTTTCCAATGACTTCATTAGACTTTGGATTGGGTCTGAAGTGCAGCAATTTACTCAACTCTGGAGCATAAATTACAGACATAAAAACCAAATTATTTGTGTGTTGCTGGATTACTGACAGCAAAATGTATGATGTCAGAAAAATAATAGGCAGAGATAGCCTGCACAAGTTGGAAAAGCTTAAAATATAGCCAGAGATAGGGGAATGCTCTTTGGCAAGAATAGAGACAGTCTCAGTCCCAGTGCCAGTGGAGGAAAGTTGAGTAATTTGACAGACAATTATGGGATTAATCTAGCAAGAGAAGACACTGTCTGTCTCAGTCACCACCCTGCTGCCTGATCATGGGACTAATATCTGCTCTGCCACCACAGCAGGAAGAGCTCTGAATCTGTAACAACTGTTGGAAACCCCTTTAGAAGTGTTAAGAATTCCAGTGTTGGCCAAACACATCAGCTGAGTTTGTTGCCAGCATAAGCCACGGTGATATTGAAGAGAACTGAATGTGAATGTTACTGAAACATCAGAAATCAAGCAATCTCCACCTGAAACATCACTTTTTCTATTAGAGTAAGACCTCCCAAATATTGTTCTCCTGAAATGTCATACTGTGTGTCTTGATGAGTTAGGAGTGATGCAGTGAGCTAGGTACTTGTTTCAGTCAAAAGTGACTTCATTTTGTATCTATCTTTAGCTTCACCTCATTAGCAAATCAGGGAGGATTTTTATTTAGAGAGGTATTTACATAAAATAGCTTATATTTTAAGGATGTTAAATGAAATACAAAATTGGGATTTAATGTGGGTAAAATACCTTTACATCAGTAGCTATTATTACATTGTAAGCCACTGAACTGAAAGATGCTCATATTTTGTTTATAAAGTTGATATGCAAAATAAAATTGTATTTTTAAAAGGATAAAAAGATGCAAGTCCAACATTAAAATAATAAGGTGCATATCTTCAGTTAAAATTTGCTGTCTTACAGTAATTTAGATGCACAATTTCTTTATACAGTATCATTTGCTGATCTTTTTAAAGCAATGTTTTGCTGTTAGAAGCCATCTCCCTCTCCCAAAAGCAAACAAGCCCTCCCTGTGAATAAGTAAAAAAGCTTTTAGCATTTCTTTTCAATTTCTATTCTAGTCATATTTTGAGTCCCTTTGTTTTCAAGAATTGGTTTCACAATTGAAAGGACAAGGAAACTGGACAGGCAAATGGAAAATAAAAGCCAAGAGGATTTTTATATTATTAAACCAGATGACACAGTAACAAATACAGTGAAGGTTCTGGGCAAACAAACCTTTCCTCAGATCACACCTGTGCCTTACAGTATGGTCATTTTTACCACTATATCACTCTAATATGTTCTCCTTGCCAATCTTTCCTCATTTACTGCCTCAAATTGTCATGGTCATCATAATACAGTCCAGGCTGGAACAAAAAGAATGGGAAGGGGAAAAGGGCACAGAGAAGAAGCCCTTGGAACACTCAGAAAGAAAGATTTTGACTAACTGGAAATGTTAGTCTTTTAAAAATCACAATGCCAGAAAAGATGCTTTTGTGGGGTAATTTTTTCCATTTCTTTTTATACTGGCTATGGCAGAAATGGTTTTCTTTTCTTAAACAGCATCTGTTTTCTGCTGGGCAGACCACATACAACCTCACCTCAGAGGTGCTGTGCACAATCTTGCTTTGTTTCAGTAAAATATATGCTCAACTTTATGTATGTATACTCTCTGTGAATTAATGTCAAGAGATAATAAACTATTTGATGTAAAAAGCTTTGTTTAACATCATTAAAAAAAGATGTTCCTAGGATTCCCAGGCAGGACTTTTACAGACATTTTCCCACATAAGATGGGCAATTAGACAGTATGAAAAGTGACTTCCAGTTCTCAAAGTTTTGTCTCATTTGGGAGCCAATATGATTTAGTGGCTAGACTAGTTTAAAAGACAAGGAGACAGAAGAGTTTAACATTTTCAGAAAGGCTGAATTACCTTGGGCTAATCACTTCACTGCTATGTTCTTTAGTGAAACCATCTGTAATACTGGGTCAAAACACCTTCCCCCCCCCAAAAGAAACCCTCACTAAGAAACAAATACTTAAGCCTGGTTCAGTTCTCCAAAGCAAATAAATTACCAAAAAAAAAAGAGTAAGATGAATGTGGCATGAGAACAAGACATTCCTTCAGCACCCTTACTAGGTCTGAGGTGCAGCTGCAATGAAAGCCCACTCAGCTATTATGTTGTATAGCATTGAGCTAAAAGTCAGCAAAAAATACACTCTGATATCTACCTGATTATTACATGCTCACTTTGAAACCAGGAGGCAAAATTCAGACTTCACTTATACAGCTACAGCCTCACTGACTTCAGAAAAAAACAAAAATCCACAGAGTAGCATCCTGTGGAGGGTAAAATTGGTGCACACAAAAGGAGACACTTTCAAGTCAAGGAAAGAGCCATTGGCAGCATTCAGTGCTTGGTGTTCTCTGTGGACACGTGTGCTTACTTTAAAGCACTCTGTTAAAGAGCAAACAATTGTCCCAGCTATTGTTCTAATCTGGACACTGGCTCTATCTCATGGAAAACAACAGCACTGTTACCACACAAAGATGTGCAGCAAATGGAAAACTAATCTGGCAGTTAAGGCACAAGGACAGAGATCAGACACCCACCCAGGTTCCACCTCCAGATATGTTAGACACTTCCTGGATGATCTGTGCATATCTCCAAATTTTGGTGTTCCAGTTTCCTCATCTACAAAATGGGTCTAGCAGCACACATTGAAGAAGTTTTGGGCTTTGAGACTGAGATGAAAAAAGGCTCTGAAGGTCTGAAGCTAAGGGGGAACTGCACGCTGCTAACTATGGTAGCCTTACTCAATTGTTTTCCTTCTCAGTTAATGCAGCATTCAGTTGTTTTGGTGTATCATTCCAAACATCCTGCTGCAGAGGCATAGGCAGTTTAAATGTCCCTATGTGCCATCATCAGTGGAATTCATACGATCCCTTAAACAGAACACACCTTTTTTTCTACCTAAAACCACACAGAAGCCCTGTATCCTGCTGAGATGCAACTCAGCATGTGGAAAACCCACAGTTTCAAACAACATCATTTGCAGTGGTTCCCAAAACCCAGTGGTATCTTTAGCAAAGCAGTGTGCTGTTGGCTATACTTCTTTTCACCATCTTAATCACAACTCCATACTGCAATACTGTCACTCCACATATCACCAACAGAACCAGACCCAGCCAGGGAGCAAAGAGCCTCTGATGGCACCAAACCCATGCAGCAGTGTCCTTCTGTGCCTGCACGCAGCTGGCAGAGGCAGAACAGCAACCTGAAAACCTCCTGCTGCTTTATTGACACCTCTGAGTTGTTGTAGTGCAATGCCTGGGGACAGACCAAGCTCACAACTGGACATTTCTCAGCCCTGGGCTCTGGAGATGGGCTGCATCCTTCATGGTTTCAGTCCAAAAAAATCTCTTTTAATGCTTTTCCCCTCTTATTTTTTCTTTTGGTGGGGTGGGGGAGAGGTGGCAGCATTTATTGAGTGTGCTGTGTTCCCCTCACAAAATCAGTTCAGAAGTTATTGCTGTGGTGCCTCATCTCACCCTTGAGGTTAGAAAAATGGAAACTTGAGATGTTTAAGGAGCCAATGCCACCTAAAGGGTAATAAGCTGAACTACAATATATGGTCACCAACTGCACCTAAACTGATGCAGATTTTCACTTACTTTGTTGTGGAGAACAGCACAGGCACCAGAAGGCTTTAGCTGGAATGGCAAAAAAGAAGTTCTTATTACTCCAGAAGATTATCTCCCACAAAGTCCAGCTTTTTGTATATGATTTTAAAATTTATTTATTACAGCTTTATTAGTAGCATGATTTATACTGATTTGATGAATATTATTTCATTGCACTTACTTTAAGCAAAGTTAATGCTAGTATGAACTGCTGCTTATTTCAAAACACATCAGAAGTCAAAGAATGAATATTCTGCAGCAGTATGAGAGATTTTATATATCTGAATGATATTTTTTGAAACTTTGCTAAAAGCCAGGCTCCTCCAGTCATGGATGGCCTTCTTAAAGATGAAGAAAATACCTGGTTTCTAGAAGATACTGACTTTGTGTCTCATTATTTTCTTTCAATTCCCCTATTTATCTGTCAGGAGTTTGATATGAATCACAAGTAAAAGCATAATGCTTATCTAGCAAAAAAAGCAATGAAACAGTCCCCACCTTCTGAAGTAGTAAAATGTACATAAAAATTAAGAGTCCTTATAAATGTTATGTTAAAGTCTGAAATGTCTCAGAGGTATGTAGATACAGCCTGGCCTCTTTGTTAGCAAAAAGAAATGCTAAATTATGCACAAAGACTATAATCAGCACATTTGAACAGTTACCCATCACTGAAAAATCAGTCTCTAAGACAAAATAGTTGTAATTTGAGATTAAAAGCAATCCTTTAAATCAAAGTTTTCTGTTCACTAATTTGATAGTAGGATAATAAGAAATAAAAGCTAAATCATAAAAACAACTTTCCCCCACCTTTCCCTTTTTCCTGGGCTTAACTTTCCCCACCTCCTCCCCTCCAGGGGCACTGGGAATGGGGGTTGTGTCAGTTCACCACATGTTTTCTCTGCTGCTGCCTTCTCCTCACACTCTTCTCTTCCAAAATGGGGTCCCTCCCACGGGAGAAAGTCCTCCACACACTCTTCCAGCTTGAGTCCTTTCCATGGGAGACAGTGCTTCATCAACTGCTGCAGTGTGTGTCCCTGCCATGGGGTGTAATCCTTCAGGAACAGACTGCTCCAGCACGGGTCACAAGTCCTGCCAACAAACCTCCTTCAGTGTGAGCTCCTCTCTCCACAGGTCCTGCCAGGGGCCTGCTCCAGCCAGGGCTTCCCATGGGATCACAGCCTCCTCTGGGCACATCCATCTGCTCTGGCTTGGGGTCCCTCACAGGCTGCAGGTGGATCTGCTCCATGGGCTGCAGAGGAACAGCTCCCCTCAGCATGGTCCTCACCCCAGGCTGTGGGGGAATCTCTGCTCTGGTGCCTGGAGCACCTACTCCCTCTGCTTCTTCACTGCCCTTGGTGCCTGTTGCTCTCACATAACTCTCACTCCACTCTCCTGTCTCTCTCCCATATTCCCATTCTCTTCCCCTTTTGGGGGAGAGAGAGGTTAACAGAGAGCATCTGTTACAGGTCTGGGGGCAGCCCTGACCCTAAACCCTGACAATACCTTATCACAGAGGTGCTACTATTGTTATAATTTTAAATGCATATGGCTCTGTCATCTTCCTTCATATCAGTTTCTTGGCCTCAGAGCACAGTTGGATGACACAGCACTCCAGACCCTTCATCTAACCTAGAAACCTGTAGTAATCCATGTAGTGCTTCTCTACACACACATCAGCTACCTCTCAAACCTCTCCCTGTGGCCTTCTGTCCTCTTCTGATCACCCAATACCTCAGGGAACAAACTGAATGTTTACAGACAGACTTACATCTTCCCATTCTGGAGGCAAAACTTGCCTGTGAAAGGCACTGTAAACTCATAAAGACAAATCATTTATCTTATCCTGAGCACAAAGCCACAGGGTATTTCAGAATGAGGCATGACACCTCTACCTCTTGGTCAGATAGAACTTTGGAAGCACACAGGGAAGATGAAAGACCTCAGAGGGCATGCCAGAGAGCTGAAAGTCTAACGGGGTGCCAGAGCAATCTGCGTGGCATCTAGAAAAAAGGGAGCACAGCAGGAAGGTTGTGCTAGTGTAGGTGATGTAAAGACAGAAGCCACAAAACTGTGGGCAACCAGGATTCAGTATTTCTGCTGCTCCAAGATGAGCTATGCTTAGAAAGCTACCATTCATGACTTCCAAAACCTTTTAGATGACTTTTCTTCCCTCATTTCTCAACATTTCTTGACTACACACACCTATGACTAGAGAACAACCTCAAGACATTTTATGAAGAGTTCCTCAAGGGCAGAAGAAACAACTTTCACCACAGTGCTTTTATAATTTCTGTTGTACTGAATGGCAGCTAAAGAATGGCAGTCTAAAAAAAATCCAGCCAAGGAAAACGTTGATCCTCAAATTAGAGACCACAATGGGATATTCTGGCCAGAATCTCAGAATATTCCTCTTACAGCAGCACCAAAAATACTCCTGGCAGAGAATTAAGAAATGTGACTATCATGTCATATGCAGCCCTTTTATCCTGTCTTTTTCATTCTCTGTAGACAGCATTGATGAGTTGCTCTCACAGGAATTCATTCCAAGTCAAACCATCCTGTTGTGCTGAGGTACTAAGCTGCTGCCTGTGCCACCAGCCCATCATTTTGTAGGTGCTGCCCACCTGACTGTTAAGCACCTTCAATCTGATGTGGTATTAAATCTGCACGGAAGGAAAGCAGTTAAAACATCTAGCCTTGACCAAAACTCTCCAGAAGGCAAAATGTTACACGATTACTACATTTTTTTTTGAAGAACAGAAATCAAGTGGATTGCATTTTCTGCAGTTCCCTGAGGTGTAGTGAAGGAATGTAGGTGCTGGGAGTGTCTGATATTTGACTCGTGCACAGAGCACAAAAATGCAGGCAGCTATCAATAATATGCAGGAGTAATGCAACCATTGCAACCATTCATATATCCTGCTATGATTGCACTGCTCTTCTGCACGACAGACATGAGATCCAGGTCTATTTCTTCATCAGCAAAATTAGTCTGTTGACACACAGAGATCCATAAATAAACTGTTTTTTGTTGAAGATGCTCTTATTTCTCTATATTTAAGCCTGACACATCACCCACTAATGGCACCAGAAATCTTCCTAACAGCTCAGTTTTAAGTGTTGGACTGACCTATTTATGCTACCTCCAATGCCAATAAATGTTTGTTTTTCCCTTTCAGTAGGTAACAGAAACTCTTATTTGTCAATTATTCTGTATGTATATATATTTTTAAGCTTCTGCATGAGGGGCATAACCCTTTTGTAGATGTCAGTATGAACACAACCTGGGTAAGAAATTGCGAACATTCACAGAAGACTCCAAACCCAAGTAATCCTGACTTGTCAGAATGAACACATCTGATGGGGAACAAATTTTACCGTGGAAGGATTAAATCAGAACTTTGACCTGGCTGTTCAGATTTGGTACAAGGGGTCTGGGACAACTCTTAACATCCTTGGTCCCTCAGGTTAAAGTTGATCTGGCCTGGCACGACACTAGAACCAAAACCTGTCATCTCTTTATCTGTTTTCTCTTTCCCAAGTGAAAAAAAATACTTTTTTTTCCACTTTGGGGTGAAAAAAACCCAAACCTAATCTGAATTTGCCATGCAGCTGCTTCTCACAACCTGGCCAATACTGGTTTATGGACATTTTAGGTGTTTCTTCATGTCTGTTAACACATTTCTGAGGGGGAAGCCACGCAGTATGAAACCCCACAGTGTTCCTGTGGCAGCACACACACTGAGGGCAGTTTGGTTTTCCCCTCTCCTGGCCGTGCTGCGAGCACATTAAAATACCTGTCAGAAAAAAAATATAACCCTCTTTAAAGTGCTTCCCAACACATCCCCCAGCCGGGGGGTGTCACAGACTGGTAATGATGGTTGCTGGATGTCAGGGCCGCGACGTCCTCCCCTCTGGAAGTGGGGAGGGTTATAAGTATTACCGAGACGTTCACATAGGACCGTATCTCAGAGGGTAGGTCGAAAATACTCCCTCACCGCGGTCATAAAGTATCCCCGAGGCCAACAGTCAATGAACAATTTGATTTATTTAGGAGTAACACCAATTGTAAGTTAAAGGTTCAAGGAAGGTAGTTCTAAGATGTATATGTTAGATAAGAAAACCCAGAGGGATAGGATTAGTGAAAGGAAAAGGGGGAACTAAGACCACTGAAAGATCCGGGAGGGAAAGCGTTACTGTCTCAGGGGGAGTGCCTGTGGGCACACGCACTCGGATTACCGCCTCGGAGTCCACCCAAAATGGCGACGTCCGGACTCAGGGGGAGTGCCTGTGGGCACACGCACTCGGATTCCCGCCTCGGAGTCCACCCAAAATGGCGACGTCCGGAAGCTGCAGTGGTCGATGGGATCTGTAGTCCTCGATGACGACCTGACGGCAGCCGGCAGCCCCGAGGTGCTCTGGGATCTGTAGTCCGCGGCAGCGCGCAGTGATGACGGGGACGGCTGCGACACCAGCAA
>NW_008631399.1:0-889 GCF_000691845.1 Merops nubicus | reverse complement strand
AGGAGCTGTCACCATCAGCCTCCAGGGCTCATCGTGGCTCTGCCCTTGGCACTCCCTGGGGCACAAGGTGAGTCTGTCTGTGAATATCACCCCCCCCAGCTCTGAAAGGGGGAGGAGGTGCCTGTCTCCATGTCCTCCAGGGGAGTTTGGGAGAGCTGCTCCCTGCAGGCTCCTGCTCGTCCTGCACTGTCGGGCCCCTGGCCACCACCCCGAGCCCAGGAGGGGTGGGTTTGCTCCCCCCAGCCCCCGGGGCAGGGCTGTGCCAAAACCTGCCTGTTGGCAGGAAGCTCCCAGCAGATGCAACAGGCTCTGCTTTAGCAAGGGGGTTTTTAAATCCCCTCCAGCCCCTCGTGAGCCAGCTGCTGCCAAAGCTGTGTGTTACTGGAGGTAACGGAGCCAGCAGTTTGGAAACAAAGAGCCTCTGTTCCTCAGGAGTTGAGCAAGGCACTGGATGGCCCTAAAGACACCGTCCTGCCTTCTCTGTGCCCCCAGGAGACATGACTCCGTTCGTTAGCACAGCAGCTCTCCTCAGGAGGGCTGCACTGGGGAGCTGGGCGGGGTTTGGTTCTTTATGGGGCTGTGGCATTGCAAGAGGCTCGGGGGAGACCTTCATCACTGTTCAGTCTCTCTTCTCCCAGGTAACAGCAACAGGACAAGAGGCAATGGCCTCAAGTTGCACCAGGGAGATTTAGGCTAGATATGAGGAAAAAAAATTCTTCATAAAAATGCTTGTCAAGCAAGGCTACCCAGGGAAGTGGTTGAATTACCATCTCTGGAGGCATCTAAAAGACATGTCTATGTGGGGCTTAGGGACATGGTTTAGTGGTGACTTGGCAGGGCTCAGTTAATGGATGGACTTGACGCCTTGATGATCTTAAAGGTCTCTTCC
>NW_008631398.1:48858-71004 GCF_000691845.1 Merops nubicus | reverse complement strand
CCCCCTTTTTTTTTTTAATTCTGATTTTCCTGTGCATGGCTAATCTTCCGTAAATATTTTGTGCTCTGGCTACGAACGTTGCAAACAAAGTGTGTCCTGGTAGGAAATCTTTTGTGCTTGCTGTGAAAAGCTATTCTTGCAAGCGTGTTGGCAATAAACCGGGTGAATAACGTGGTGGCGTGTGTTTTTTAAAGACAGTAATTGCTCCGTGAATGCGAATTCCAAAGATGCTTAAAAGTTAGGTGAGATGCGCGAAGCCCTAAAGAGCAAAACTCCTCGAGCAGGATGTGAATTTCTGAAGAGGGGGAATCCCTTATGCGGTGCGAAATCTTGAAAGGGGATAAGGTCTCCCAATGATGCAACTTCTTGCGAAAGGGAACTCCCCTCCCCCTCCTATTGATGCCAAACCATTAAAGGGGGAGGCTCTCCGGGCCCAGCAGCGCAAAGTCTTGAAGGAACCTGAATTTACAATGATAGAAGGGCCAAGGCACTAGCCTTTCACCTTTGGAGGCAATTAGCACCTGGCTTGCTTCACAAATGAAGTAAATGTGGGCTCCCCTTTGGTTCCCGGATCACGCTTGGGTGGGGGAGTTAACATCACTCGGAACAAATGAAATTGCTTTTCTTGGGGGGATGCCCGGGACGAGGACTGCGTGCGGATTCGTGCTGGGGTTGTTGCAGAGCAGAAGCAGCCCACCGAAAACGTCACCCAAAACCCCGGTCCTCGTGGATGTCCTGCAGCGTTGGGCAGAAATGGGTTTTAAAGGATGGCGTTTGTCCGAGGGACGGTGGAAATCGCGGTTCAAAGAGGACGGATGCGGCTGTCAGAACCTGGTGTCTTCAGGCACACAGAGTAAAGCTCCTTCCCCAGCACGCTGCGAGCCGCCCAGCGCAGGCGATTTCAAAACTCGCTGTTCCTTGAAGCTCACCATCTTGTTCCCCCTTGCCTGGCACCGTTGTTCCATTCTCATCACCGGTTTCAGGGGTATTTGGGAACAGCGCTTTGCACAAAGAGCTTACACAGGCAGTTCACGGTGTGAAAACGATGGCCAGCGAAGGGACTTGAACTTTTTTTTGTAAGGGTACTGCTTTTCAGTATGTTTTCATTTGGCTGCATAAGGAAAGCTCCCCCATTGGTTTTGGACCTGGGAATGCTGGTGCCCATTCTGGCCGTCTCACTATTGTGTCTGAGATGGGCTTCGAGTTTCAGGGGTGTCTGAATAAAATGGGAGGGTCTGTTCTTCTAAGGGTTTGGGGAAACGCTAGGACTTGAGATAAATATTTAGGGGAAAATAAAATGCAAGCCAGCTATCAAAAAATTGAAACTGTGCTTGTTTACAAGTTACATTTTCTTGCGTTAGCTTCAGTTATTGTGGGAGAGGTGTGCTTGTGGCTGAACGCCAGGGGTTTGAGAAGCTGCCTCAAAAGTTACTGCACCTCGTGGGTAGCCCAGGGGTGAGTGCCTCAGTCCATTTGGATGCAAAGTAAAACAGGTGGTTTGAGCGAACCTGTTTTCTTGTGTGTGGAAGCAGAAATGGAGATCTTGGGCTCCAAGGGTTTCAGCTGGAAGACGGTTGTGTTCAAACTCCTGGAGCTTCACAGCAAATGTTTGTCCAACTCTGCCCAGTGTTTCTAAGGGGTGGCCTTACACTGGAAGCAGCTGGCTCTTGGAGAATATTTTCTTCCTAGGAGGCCTGAGCTCTTCTCAAGTTAAATCCTGGTTAGTGGCTGCTTTCCCTCCCCCCCTTTTTCTGATACTAGTGTATCTTCAGCGGAGGGTTTGGTGCTAAGCTCTTACAACATTGTTACAAAAAGTGAAAGCTTTAAACAAACCTTAACTCTGCTTGTAACCAATATCCCCTGCTCTCTCTCTCTCCGATTTTAGGCGGTGAGGTTAAGGTTTCACTGCTACAGTCTGTGCAGTCAAAACCTGATCTTCCAATACGATTTTGACAGCGGCTTTGTGTTTGGGTTGTTTTGGGTTTTGTTTTAAAAGCTGTAGTTATCTTTTGTTTTTCTCCCTCCCACCCCCCCTCACTAATTTGTCTTCTGGTGGGTCTGCCCGTAGCTATCTGGAAGGCTCTGAAATGGTAGGCCACCTGGACCCATCCTTCCTTCCCTCCTGTGCTAAGCAGATTTGCTGATGCTATTTGAGAAGTTTGGGGGCTTTAGTACAGGGAGGGCAGCATGGAGCTTTTTATTTTTTAAAATACAAACTATTTGCCCTCTACTTATTGGCCCAAAGGAAAGTGAAGCTTCCAGATGCAGGGCTGCCATCAGCAGCTGGATGTCAGAAACCTGGGAAGCAGATGTTTTGTTTCTCTTTTTGCTGGACCAGTGCATAGCCAGAGACTTCGGGGAAGGGGTGTCCAAAACTGAAAGAAAGAAGTGCATCCATCAGGCTGGGCCTTGGGCATTGTTTGGGGAGGGGGTGGGCGCAGCCGGCCCCCATGCTGGCTCCAGCAGATGCAGGCGCCTGATGAGACGCAGGGCTCCTCTTTTCAAATCTCCATCGCAGCATCACCCGGCGATGGACTCGGGAGGGGTTCAGCTACCGCCAGCAGGTCAAAAGTTCAGTGGGCCAGGAGCGGGTGCTCCGGGTAGTGTCAGACTTCACGCCGCGTTTCTACGTGGATCTCTGAGAATGGCAGAGAGTACTTCTGCCTTCAGGGGTGGATTGGGTTTTTTTGTCCCCCTCATCCCTTTTCAAATGGCTGCCTTGTCGGCCATCTGCTGTACAAAACTTTCATGCCACTTCAAAAGTGGGGGTTTAACTGTGTTGGTTTGGTTGTTGCTTCTTTCTCAGTGGTTTGTAAAATCTGCATTGAGTGGGTTTGTCCTTACATACTCTAACAGTATTCCAAGAGGAGGAGGTCTGGCTCTACAGAACACATCCATTTTTTAATTTTTATTTTGTTTATTTTTTTTGGTAGACATTGCTTTGATTGACAGAAGGGATGCTTTCCACAGTCGGGTTAGTGCAGGTGATGATAGGGAGTGATTTGTTTCCCTCTTCAAGACTGGACTATAATGTGGGATGCCTCTTGTAATGAAGTGTCTGCTGGCCATGTGCCCTCCCCTCTGCAACTGCAAGATCCTCCTGGCAGCTGTAGGGATTGTTGGCATTGGAAATATTAGGAGAATATTTAATGTTTTCAACTGTATTTCAGCACAACTTGAAAACACTGGACAGAAGCCAGTGTGGCGCGGCCACCCAGCTCTTTGGCATGTGCTCCCAGGAGCTGCGGGCTGAAACATTTAGGAACTTCTGCCCGGGTAGGTCGAGGGGAGGTGACTTTCCAGAACGTGCTTGAAAATAGTCAAAACATTGTTGTTAACTTAGTTTATTTGGAAAAGGGGGGAAAGCCACATTACACAGGGAAAACATAAATCTTTTCCTGTGGTTTTTAAAAGCGCCTTTGGGCAAATTGCCGCTGCTGTTAACTTCACTACAGCTTTAAGATGCTTTTCCTCACCTCTTGCCCTTTCCTAGCACTTTGGGCTTTGGCTCTACCTTTAGGTACGTTCCTCCCACCCACAGACAGGGCACCGCTGCTCCTGCCCACCTTTTTCCTCCTGTAGTGTGGTATCTGCTGTGACGGTTCTTTGAACAGGCTCTTTCTGTCAGGAATATTATGTGGCTGTTACAAGCCAGCGGCTGTTACTGCTCCCAGGAGGAGGAGAGTATGGAGAGAGTGAGAGCTGTGCTGTAGCCCTGTGAAGGAGAGAGCAAAGAACAGGAGGCTGTTCTGTTTGTGCAACTTAGGCAGAGATTTAAAAGCAAAATTTTTGTATGTGTTCAACTCCAGGGGTGTTAGAATTTTAATACTTTGAAAATTGTATTTTTTTCTAGTGAAGACAGGATGGCCAGATACACTCTCTCCTGTCCCGTTAAGTCCTGCTTAAATGTATCTGTGGAGCCTATTGCTCTGTGCCCTTCAGGTGTGTCCCATGTGATCTGTGACTCCAAAACGGCACAACCTTCCTGTTCTGTCAGTGGTTTGTAGAGAGTTAATTGCACGGGCAGCGTGCTACAGTACCTGAGTGCTAAGCCCCCTCCATAGCTATTCTGGCCTGGTACTGCATTGTTATTTGTATTGCAGCAGCATGTACAGCATCTACTGATGTCTCATCGTGTTGTGTGGTAGCCGAGATAGCCAGGTAGTTTCTGATCAGAAGGATTTAGAATCTAATTAAAAGCAGTGCAACAAGTAGATGCAGCAAGCTGACCAAAATGTCAATGAATTTGTGTAGGTCAGCTCTACTCCTAGAGGGTAAGTCTGAGCTAGTTTGAACACCTTTTTATTAGAATGGTTCAGGCATTAGGTCGTCCATCCCTCTTGCCGTTTGCCCGTTGACAGTGGGCAGTGTTAAAGTGGAAGGGAGTGGTGGACACTGGCTGTTTGAAATGAGAGTGAACAATAGATCCACTCACAATAACTTCACTCTTGCACAGAGTGCATGGCTTTAGTAAAAGCAAATTGTCTGAGGACAGCTAGAGTAATTGGCAGTGCAAGGAGAGCTGTTGTACAGTGAGTAGACAAGGCTGGAAAAAATGATGGATTTCAAACACACTGAAAAGAAAAATTGTCAACCCCGTTGTGCAGAGAGACTCATTTGTAGGCCAGTGTACGAATTCAGGTTATATGCCACAGTCCCTCCACGGTGGATGTGCTGCCCAGGCTTCATCAAAGCAAAGGGTGCAGGCTTGGCATTCGTTATTTGAAAATCAAGTTTAAAAACAGAGAAAGCAATGGACGGTTGGTATTGGTTTTATTGTTCTTTCTACCTGTCCCATCCACCACTTGTGGTTTTGTTGCTTCTGCAATACTCCATTCCTCTCCCTGTGTCTGTTCCAGCAGTTCTTATTTTGCTGGTCATCACTTTTGCTGCTTTAGTTATTCTTTTCATAATAGAATCATTAACACTCTACATGTCAGTATTGGACTCTGGAGTTCATTGAGATTAATGGAGGCGGTGACAGAGAGATACTTCTCAGAGCTGTTGTTTCAAGTGGTCTGCAAATTGGAAAGCATTATATCAGTTTCCATTTCAAATGCAAGTCACATCTTTTCCAACTGTAGATCTTAAACTTTTTAACAAGTGTTTGCATTTTATATAATGAGACTCTAGTATAATTGGATACAAAAAGAAGGAATAGGTAGTTCAGGAGGCTGATATGTGAGTTAAAACATTATCTTAAGCCTGTGAAAAGAAACAAGAAGCGACTGCACACAGCCAAAGGGTGTCTGAACAATGGATGAGGAAGGTTATTGTGACAGCAGCGTTTTGAATGGATCCGAGTTAGGTGACAGTGGAGTTGGGAAATGACTGTAGCAGTCGAAGGCAGAACAGAAAGAAGAATGCAGTAAGAATTTTGGAGATCCGGATGGAGTACATGGAGGTTGATAATACAGGCTTTCTGTGGTGTTAGCTGGAGACAATTTCTTTGGCTAGTGCAGCCGACTCTGAAAATCATGTCTGGTGTTAACGGACATGTTTGTGCACCCACAAGGTTTACGATGAACTTGTTTAAAAAACAATTTAAAATAATCTGGTGCAAGTCTTTCCCCTCTAGGAAAATAAAAAAAAAAGCTCCAAAAAACCAACAGTTGCACTGTGTGGTAGCTTAAATATGACTTCACAGTTTGTTTACAAAGACTCGACTACCACAAACCTGTACCAATTCAGTGCAGCTGATGTAAACCTCCACATAGTGCATCTAAATTAGGCCTCAAAAGTTTGTTCCTTTTGGAACTTGCTCTGACTAAGCCAGCTAAAAGTAACACCCTTAAAGTGTTGCAGCTTTATATGTAGACCTGCTTAACTGCTGCGGTCTTTCTCTGCCCGCGAATAATGCCGGCATAGCTGTGCCATTCTGCCCCTGGCATCTGTTAAGTGCCTGCATGAAGGGTGAAGAATTAACTTTTGTAATGGCAATGGATGCTTTCATAGACTTCTTTCAGGCAAAAATCTCCTCAAGAAAAGGGCTATAGGCAGAAATGACAACAGCTAGGGAGTTAAAAGTTCCCAAATTAAAAGTTTATCCTGTAAACCTTATTGTAGGTAGGTATGAAAATTATTTATATTTCCACACCCCCTCCTCGTTACCAGAAGCAACAGCATCTGCTGTGGTGGTGGGAACAATGCAGCCTAGTGATTCCTCCTTCCTTACAGTAGAGAATCCTGTTAAACACACAAGGCTGTGCCTCAGAGTGTATCCTTTCAGCAGGCTTGTTCCTTTTAATGGGTGCCCATTCCTGGGGTCTCCATTGTTTCACCAACAATAGCACTAGGGGCAGCTGATTTGGTTGACAGAAAATGTGTTAATTTAACAGATCTATTCCCTTTAGCTGCACTCCTTCCTATTGTGCCCCAGTTCTCCCCCAGTTCCTGGGGAGGAGGGCCCAGAGAGCAGGGTCTGTTAGGTGGAGGGCTCCTGCAATTAGGAGGGGATTGCGGCCTTTTGTGTGAGGCACAGAAAACAGCTGATGAGGAAAAGTGGTCCTAGTGTGGATTGCTTACTGTCAGAACGCACGCTTTTCTGGTTTTGGGGGGGATTTTAAGTCTGCTTTTACCAGAGACACGGGAATAACTTGACACTCTGGGCTGGTAGCTGTCAAGGTCTTTGTTTTGATCCAAGGTGGCCTCATAGCCCAACGTGACAACTCCTTTCAGAGCTGGCTCAACTTCTTGACAAACTCTTTATATCCTGTAAATACCTACCTAAACCACCAGGTTTTCACTGAATAAAACCCCAAAGCTGCTGGTATCATCCAGAGCAGGGCTCCTGAGGGCTGGCTGGAGAAGGCAGTATGTAAATACAGAATGATTTGAAACATGAAGGCTGTAATGGTCCTCAGGACATCTCTAATCTAAGCCAGGTCACCAGTTTAATGTATTTTTGGGACTTATCTGTTTTAAGCAGTACAAGCTCCTCACCCTAGGTGTTCTTACTCTGGTTCAGCTCTTTCCCATGTTAACATAGTTCAGCAACAAGGGGGTGGTGGTTTTGGGGTCTTTGTTGATTTTTACATTGATGTGGCCAAGCTGGCACGCTCAGCCTGGTAGGAAGGAGGGCACATGTGCTGCTGAGGGAGCAATGAAACACAGAGCTTTGGTTGAGGGGGCTGGCAGCTGACAGAAGGAAGATCTTGCTCCCTTTCAAGCCTTTGCCCTGGCCATGCTTCTGACCCTGTGGTCTGCCTCTTTCCTGGCACCAGCCCAGCTGCTCGCTGAGTCCTGGCTGGTCTTTTGAGGGGGTTGTAGTCTGGTGGTGGGAGCAGGAGCTCATGCTTTGGTGGCCACAAATTGCAAGGTCAATCCGCTGTGGCTCTTGAAACTCTAGCCTTAGTTTAGTTCTGGTTGCTGGCGCTGGTGATATAAAAGGAGCTCTGGAGGGTCTTTTTCCTCCTCGTTGGTAAAGCCGCTAATTCTCTGGCTCTTTCTCTCCAGCTAAGCCTGCTGTAAAGGGGCTGAGGCTTTGCACAGCCAAAGGGTTGAAAGGCAGAGATAGTTTTCTCATTTCTGGCGAGCCCTGTACACAGGGAGTTGTGTGGCAGCAAAAATATTTATATATCCATAACACAAGGCAAAGAGGGTTGTGGGTTTTTTTTCATTCTTGCTCAGGTTTTTTTTGTTTGTTTGTTTTAGGAGGCAAAGGGTGAGAGTTCACGTAAAGAGCTTGACTCTTAATAGAGCTTGTCATTGTTGCTAATATAAAACAAATGATGAGCATGGGAGAGGAGTCCAAGGCTCCCTCTTCTGGTGTGCTAGGAAGGCTCAAATGCTGAAAAATGCTGAAAAGCAAGGAAAAAAACCCAGCAAGACTCCTTCCATGCTTTCGTGTGGTATTTTAAGAACTCACTTAGGCCTAACTCCTGCTGGCCCAGCACATGTGCTACTTCATGATCCCTGAATAAGTAACATTAGGGACACTTTGTAAAAATGAAATGCATTTTCAAATGCAAACTACATGGTACTTGCAAGTAAAAGAGTCCTGGTTTCTGAGGGGTCTGAACATGAAGGATGGCAGCCCTTCAAGTCCCTATATCTGACATTTCTTAGTGCTGCTTTTGCCTTCCCTTTTCTGCATCCTCTTCCAATAAAGATCATGTGTTGTCCCATGCAGCTCCCAGGCCATGTGTGCATTGGCCTGTAAACAAGTTTGAGATGATTGGAGGGGCCAAGCATGGTGAGCACTCTCTAGAAATAGTGTGTCCAAGGCTACTGAACTCTTGTTGCTTTTGAATGAATTAGCAAAGAATTCAAAACTTAATAGGTGATTGATGGAGAAAGGTGCACAAGGAGTAATAGTTTGTTGGGATTTTTAGACGAGTTTTCTAAAAATCCTTGTATAAAGTGCAGCTGCAAGTACCTTTGAAATTAACAGGATTTCAGGGCATTGTAGAAGTGACCTTTTCTTTCTCATTCCTGTATTCTTCACAGGAAAGTGTGACATCAGGTGGCCATTTTCCATGAGTTGTTAGTGTGGACTTGTGAGCAGTGTCTGGTGGAAGCCAAGGACATCCATTCTCAGGCTGCCTTCCCACGGCAGCTCCTGCCACCCGTTACAGATGGCAGGATAACGGCTCACCCAGATTAAAAACCACAACACTTTTTTTTCTTTGTGAGCCATGTCTAAGCAGGAGCAGTTGGCCCAGCCCTACAGAAGGGTCGTACCAGCATGACTGAAAAAGTGGCATGAGAATGAAAACAGGCAGTGGGGAGGGGAAGGGCTTTTTATAGCTGACCCTTCTGCTGAATGAAATGCTTATCACACTGCAGCCCTGGGTAGCAGGTGGAGTGAGACTGCACAGGTAACAAGAGGTCACACAGCAAGAGGGGCACCTGGGGAAGAACCCGTACCAGCCTCCGTGAAAAGGTTTCCAGGGTTCTTTTGGGGATTGTATGAAGGCTTGCTCGGTATTTTTTTTCTAACCCAAATGTTAACTTAAAGAAAAGTTTATATTGATGTTGATGGTGATTCTTTAAATTATTCCTTCCAAAGTCAGACCTGAAGATGCAGTTGAAATAAGTTAAACTCACTGTAGCTGACGGTCTTGCACAAAAACAAAATAGGGCAAGATTTTAGTATCTTTCTTAATAATTCAGGCTTTTCTTTTGGGGAAAAAAAAACAACCGAACAAACCCAAACCAAACGTTTTCTCCCAGAAAGTTTTCCTTAGTCTCTAGTCACCCGGCAACAAAGGTATCTATCCCTCAGGATTTGCTTGCCTGTGCTGAAGAGGCTGGAGCAGCTTGCTTTGTCAGACAGGACAACCAAGTAGAAGAAACAGGGAACAGCAGTCTTGATTTCCTTTCTTTCAGTCAGATACAAGGTGCAGAGGCACAGAAGACTATTTTTAACCTTAAGATAATTGTGCGTTGGAGAGGATCAAAGGGCTTGAGGGTTTGGTTGGGTTTTGGTTTGGTGTTTTTCCTGTTTTTTTTTTTTTTTTTTTTTTCTTTCCTGTTGAAAGGGGATTTTCTCCATGGACAGCTGCAGTAGTGCATTAGTAGTGCAATGGATTATCTTTCCATGATCTGTAGGATCTCAACCAGCTATTGAGGGGCCCTGCTGAAGGCTGCTGCTTGGGGGAGGCAGAGTGAAAGTCTCCTGTAACAGAGAGACCTGTGATGCCTGGGAGCTCAGACCACTTGACTCCCCCTGCCCCAGCAGGTTGGGTGGTGCTGGATATTCTTAGACCACAGATAGCGGTGTGGAGCATGGGGAAAGGGAGCCCAGCTCTTGGTTATGATTAACTGCAGCTGATGCCCTGCATCCACCCTGCTCTCTGATGGAAGTGCTTATTAAGGAATGTGAGAAGGGAGCTGATTCCAGCTGCTGTGGCATCCCGTAAAGGGCAATGTGTAATTTGGGAGGGTGTTAGAGTCCGTTGGCGGAACAAACTACTCACTGTAGTGTTTGACCTGCCAAACACCCAGACTTTCTCATTTTGGGAAGTTTTGGATGGTGGCTGATCCACAAATAGATGTGGCATTGGGAGGGAGTCCCATCACGTGTGTGGATGGGTATCTGTGTCCTTGCTCTCTGCTTCTCGGCGGAGGGGTTGGGGGGAGGCTGCGCATGTGGCCTGAGTGTGGCAAGGAGAGCAAGAGGGGATGGGACAGGACTTGGTGCTATCAGAGGTGGCGATCAGGTCATGCTGTGCCTCCCTGACCTGGTTTCAGGGCTGGGAGATGAGGGGGCTGGAATGTGCAGAGCAGCAGAGCTGTCAAGGAATGCGGGTCCCCAGGTGGGCACTGCAGTCGCCTTCGCTTTGAGTTGGACTCAAGGACTCAGATTGCATCTGTGTGTTGGTTAATAAGTGTTGGGACAGCTCTGCCATGGCAGGTCCTGTGTGAGCTTCCTGAGGTACCAGGGTGGCAGAAATAGGGGAGTGATGACAGTATCTGGATAGGCAATAAACTCCCGTGGCATTTTTGGAATCTTTTACTAACTTTAATGACACAATTTTTATCACTTGTTTGGTGTTTTGGGTTTGGTTTTATTTTTTGTGACTAGTGAAGTACAAGATGGGATCAATCCAGCTTTGGATTTCAGGGCTGAGTTTTATTCAGGACAGGCAGTTAGAAAGACTTAGGTTTTTTTGTAAGCAGTACTGGTTTCAGAATTGAAGGATGAGCATGGACTGCCATATGATGTTGTGTTGTTTTTCCTTGGAGGAGTAACTACAATTTATAATCATTCCCTAGTCTGTAGCCAGTTGGCAGGAAGGCTGCTATGAAGGGATTGATTATTAGTGGATGCTTCGTTGTGCTGTCCAAGCCTGAATTTCTTGATCTAACCGGTTTCCTTCATTTGGAATGGCTGTAGTCAGCAGAGAAAAGGGAGGGAGATATGTCTTCCCGCTCAGCAATGCTGTTTCTTGTTCATGGGATATGCTCGGGGAAAAAAGGATCAACAAAAAGTGTCAACACTTAAGCATTCTCATAGAAGGCCAGCTGGCTGGCTGGCCAGCTGGGGACTGCTCACAATTTTTTTTGCTTCCTCTTGGGATTCTCTCTATATTCGTTTTCAGTGTGGTGACTTAAAACTAGTGCTGTTTGGTGTGAGCATCCTGGAGGCTCCTCTCTTTTCCTGGGAAATGCACTGGGAGAGTGGAAGCATTGCCAGGAAGGTGATCTAGCTCTCAGAGATGCGAAAGCACGCTGACAGCTGCAGCACTTGGAGCCCAGTTAGCATTTAAATCAGCAGTAGTGGACGCACAGAAGTACAGATGCATCAGCACAGGCTTTAGCTTGGACAGCAACATCTGTCAGGCTCCGTGGATAAATGCTGGGAGGATTGGGTCGTGCTGAACCACATCCTGCTGCAGCTCCTCTGATAAACCGGGGCTAGCTAATTAAAAGTTAGCATGTGCACGGCTATGTAAAATAAGCTGTGCTGTCGTTGTGTAGTGGGGTGGCTGCTGCTGCTCTTTGGGGAAGGGAGTTTCTAAGCTGGGTCTGAGCAGGAGCAGTTGTGTGAGTAAGGAGCTGATGGAGGAGGTGGTGTGGTGGGCTTGGGCTGAGCTGCACACCCTGCTCAGCTGCCTTGCTGGGCTTAGTCTGAGCCCTAGCAGTAGGAAGGGGACAGCTGAGCTACTACTTAAAAAGTGGAGGGTAGGAGACTCCACACCAGGTCTTGGAATTACGATCCTAACCCTCTGCTTGTCTCCTCCTTTCCTCCCCCACTCCCAAAGCCCCTCTCTGGCTGTGTGGAAGTGTCCCAGTTCTTGCAGCTGTGTTAATTGTAATGGGTCATTTAGTCCTGAAATCCCTGTTTAAAAGGGGCAAGTCCTTGCCTCGTGTGACAGCTGCCGCCTTGCACTTTTCCCCAGGCTGGAAATAACTGCATATGACACAGGAGCAGAGCGCAGCGTGGGGGAGGGAGGAGGCTTTCTGGCTTCCTCTTAGTGCTATAATGGCTCTGCTGTATGACTCTTCTCCCGTGTGGACCATAGCAGAGTCATGCCCCACATATTTAGCAGATCTCTCTGTTGGCAGTGCCTAGGTGATACGCTAACAGCCTGGTGCTCTTTGGGCTCTGGTCGACTGGAGTCTTCCTTGGCATCTGGGAGTGGAAGAGAAGGGACATGAGGTGGTGGTGACACAGGACACTTGCCTGGAGAATCAGGGAGCCTCTCTGGAGCCAACGTGCTCACCCATCTGGAAGGGGGAGCCATGCTGTTCTACATGGAGGCAGAGATCATGAGGGAAGGTGGAAATGTTTTCCACTCCCTGCTCCTGTCCCCTCGCCAAAATCCAAAGTCTTGAGTCCATGTAAACCTGGCCAGCTTTTCCTTCTAGCTGAAGGGCTGTCTCCTGATTGGAATGACAGCTTTGAACTGGAAGACATTATTTCATTAGTGTGCTAATCAGATACAGAGATTACCTGATTGGCTACTTAATAATTAAATGAAGTTGCCTGTAATTCTTTGAGCACACACAGAACTAATTAAATTAACCCTTCACTGCCCTGCATGCCTGGGGTGCACTTCTGTGAAATGGAGAGGGCAGCTTCCCCAATGTGGGGACTGTGAACAGAAGGGGGTCATGGTTGCAAAGGCCAGTGCTGGACTGCCAAGGTGGTACTTGCTTACACAGAACCTGGAGAGAAGACAACACGTTTTTATACCCTCCAGTGTAGCCAGTGTTTGGCCTGCCTGGCAGGTGATCAGTATGTCTGTCTGGCAATACTACCAAAAAGTCTTGTCCCTAGAAAGCCTGGAGCACACACTGTGCTTAAGGAAGTTGGTGCCCAGGCATGCATTGTATACCAGACAATGTCTTTATATCTTCTAATGAAGAGCAAAGTATTGGCAAAGAAGCATGTGATTCACAGTTCTTTAGGAGAATGGTCAAACAGAGATCAGAAGATGCTCTCCTGCACCTTCCGAAGTGCTCTTATTCCCAGTCCCCTTTGGCACACAGCCTCAGACAAGCCAGGACGCTTCCATGCATTTGAGAGCATCCCACTAATTAAACTTGTTGACTGCCTATTTCTCTCTACTGCTTCAGTGGCTGCTTGAGGAACTGCATTTTCCACATGCTCACAGGAATAGAAGTGCATTTCCCATAGTTTGAGGAGGACACAGAAGTCATATCAGTGCCATAGCTTCCTTTATTATAGATTTAAAAAAAAAAAAAAGTGAAAAGAGTAATAAGGAGAAAGTTTTCCTGTTTTTCCAGCTGCGTCCAAGCTTTCAGCTTCTGAAATGCCAGAAGTGTGGCACAGAGTTTGACATTTCTAGCAAAAGGCTGATTTTTCTAACATGTGAGAATATTGTTATAGTGTTGAAGACACCGTGTCAGATTATTTCACTGTGAGGGTGAAGAGGCAGCATCTATAATTTTTTGTATCAGGTTTTAGTACTGAGCACTGGGTTGAGGGAACAAGCAAGCTACCTTGTAATAATCCAACTCTGCTTCCTTGCTGCTGTTCCCGCCTCCTCCTAGACTTTGCCCATACATGTTAAAATGAAACTGTCAAATTAAGCACATTTCACTGTCATCTAAGACTAAACTTGGCAGAGAAGAGCCTTTGGACCTTCTGGCCTAAGTTAACCACAGCTGGCTTCAGCTACCCCAATAAGGAATTGCTGCTCCTCTGCTCGTGGCATGCAGAATGGTTTTCCTCATACCCGGTGTCTGTGTTGCTGGATCTGTCCTCTTCTCCCCTGAAGACTGGTGGTAGCAGCAGTGCCCTCGGCATCAGCTGGTCCTCAGTGGAGGGATAAATATCTGAGCCACTGCTTTGTCTTTAAAATCTGGCTTCCACATGACAGGCAGCTTGAAATGCCTGCAAAAACAGGTCAGGAGACAGAAGAAATCAGGGAGGATGGGGAACAAAAGGGCAGCTTTCAGGGTAATTAGGTGGTTGCAGTGCTGCCTCTGGTAGGAATCATTCACTAGTGGGAAATGATGCCCCGTTTTGACTCTTTACAGATGTGGGTATGTTGACAGGGTTTGAAAGAAGAGCAGAGTAAGCAGAGAGAAGGAAGGGCCAGCAAGCCTTGGGACTGCATGTGCCTATTGATCTCTGAGATTTAGCATCTCTGCTTCCAAGGGAAACCATCAGACCTGTTCTCCCCACCAGCTGGCCCTTTGCTGTCCTTCTTCTGTGCCCCACACCATCCTATGGGCTGTGGTACCCATCTCTGGCTCCTGGCTGAGGTCTCTGGGAAGGTGCTGCCCCCATTTTGTGAGCAAGTGAGCAAGCATAGATCTTAAAATTGCGGGTTCGGGAGAGGTGGGGAAAGTGCATTCAGCACGTTGCAGGGTCAAGACTGGGCCCAGCTGCAGAAACCAGTTAGGTTTTAGTATTATTAATATTTGATGGTGTCCTGTTGTAAAAAGGCAATAAGTAAGGCTTGCAGGTCTTTGCCTGGCCTGTTGTTGCAGTAAAAAGCTATTTTCTGAGGAGATCTCTGAAACAAAGGATATTGTGTGTGTGATGAAAGTGGCTATTTAAATGCATCTGACCATAAAGATGCTGCCTGCCAGCAATTCTGATATCGGAGCTTGCGGGACTCTCTCCTGTGGGTAAAATCATGCTCTGTAGGGCAGAGCCTGAATGCCGGAGATTTGGGCTGGGGATGGACTTCAGGGAGGCTTTTTACCTCTTGTGTCCTCCTCTTTGTTTTTGTTTATGGGTTTACAAAGTCAGATTAGCATTTCAAAGTCGGAGGCGAAGGCCCTTGGGCTGTGGTGGAAGGAGGCCCGGTTTAGCCGGTTTGGGATTATTGCTCCTTTCCCAGCAGCCGTCCTTCCCTGGCCCTGGAGAGGAGCAGGGCCCGAGGCTTCTCCCCGCCGGGAATGTGCCCAAGCTGCAGCTCTGAGTCCAGAAGCTGTTCACTTTTTCCGGCTGTAGCTGCTGATCTAATAGATGTTGCCTGCTCACAAACTTTGCTTTGCTTTAATCTTGGGAATCTTATACCCACAGTCTCTTTTTCTGCAATAAAACAGTTTATGGAATAAACCAGAAGCCTTTGCCCCCTTCCTCTCCCTGTCAGGCGTAGTGCTGTATTAGGTCACAGTGGTGTTAAATTTGGAGCAAGTCCAATAGGTTCAAGTCAATGTACTCCAGATTTATGCTGTCGTTGCAGAAAGCAGTGTCTCATCTGAAACCAAAGTTTTCTCTTTGGGATATCCCCTCTTTGTTAACTAGAGCTGACTGCTGCTCCGTGCGGGACCCAATCTGTATGCCGAATATGGGGTGCTATAGGAGCAGGCTTATGTGCTCCTATAATGCAAGGCTGTTGCATGTGGCTGACCTTGCAAATTTACATTTACACAAGAAGCTTAGAGCTAACTTAAGCATAAGAACTTCTTTGTTTTTATTGCTTCTTTATTCTGAAGAAAATGTGAAGTTTTTTTTAAATCTTCCCCCAGTTTGAGTAAATGGCTTATATGGCTTTTTCCCCACTGTGCAAAGAGGGCAGTGTATTCTTTGGTGAAAGGTCAGTCTAAAAACAAAAATCTTCTCAGCTTGTAGCTATTAACAAAGTGGGTTTAAGTCCAAGTGAAAAATATTTCTCTAGACTAGTTTCACCTTCTTGGCTTTCTCAAGTCCTAATTTTGTGTTCTAACGTATGATTTTATAACTGCTGGTGCTTTGTGCTGCCTCTGTTCTCATGCTAGGGCATGGTGTACACCTTCATTCCTGGGTCCCCTCCATATTACTGTTTGTCTGCTGTCTGGGTGCAAAGTCATTCAGGGTGCCAATATGTCAAGCTGTTGAGAGAATGGGGAGAGATGAGATGAAGGTATTGTTATGCTGGGAGGTGTTAATTGGTGCTATCAACCACTTGTTTGATTTCTAGACAATTACACCAGTGCTTGAAGTTGTGTCTGAGCTAAACAAATGGCAGGGGCTCTGGAAGTTCCCCATCTTTTCTTTTTTTTGAGTGCTTATTTCGCCACTGCCACAAAAAAAAAAAAAAAATCATCAGGGCTATACGCACTTGAGCCAAGAGGATGTGCCTGGATGTTCATGTGTTAGCTGGGTGCACTGCACAAAATTTACCACATTGTGTGTTAGCCCTGGCCTAGCCTGGTGGTTTTGTAGGGACAGGATGAGGATCAGGAGATGATGAACTGTGTGGGGATGTTTCTGGATTCCTTGGGAGCAAAGGAACCAGAAGTATTTGGGCGATGTTTTCTTGTGTGATGTTTCCTGGTTAATACACAGATGCTTGACATTATCTAGGGCACAGACCTCTTGTAGGATGGATACCCAGCTACCAAACAAAACTTACTTGTAGTCTGCAACTCCTGCCCAGAGAGAGGGCAGGTAGGAGTGCCCATTCCTTTCTTTGTGTGCAGGGTGTACAAGGCCTGACCTGCGGCACTGGAAGCATGGCTTGCTTCTCTAACTAAAGAGGAAGAATCCTTTCCTCTGCTACCCTTTTTCCTATCGCTGGAAAGTAAGGATTTATTTTCCTGATTTATTTTTCTACTTTTTCCCAGGCACAATAAGAAGCAGGAGGGGGAATGGTACCTGCTGCAGCTTGGAGAGAGTTTCATTTTAGCCTGGGTATATTAATGCCTCCGTCCTTCAAAAGGTCTAAGGTGTGTTGAACATTACTCAACTATCCCTTCATGTGGACCTCTTACTGCTCATATAGACAAAATCACCCATCCCCAAAGCCTTGTTCATCGCATTCCTTTGGTGATGATGGGTGCAGTGTTGCTGCACTGGTCTCCTACCCTGGATGTAATGGCTTTGTTGCCTTTCCTGACTGTTTGTGGTGTGCACCTGGTTTTGTGCTATGTCATACATGGAGAACTGAGTGAAAGAGGGCATCTGAACAGAGAGAGGTGATGCCAAATGCAGGCTGACTCCTGGAAGATGTAAATGATCTGTGAAGATCATTATGAAAGGAAAGCCACTCAAAACTTCATTTCAGGAAAGACTGATAAGGAAACCCCAATATATAATCACACAAAAAAAATATATATTCAGAAGGAACCTCTGGAAGTTTCTAGTCCAACCTCTTGCTTGGATTGAGGCTGTCACCAGCAGTAGGTCAGGTTAACTACTGTCTGAAGAATGCTTTTCTTGATTCTTTTCCCACCCTTAAAAAAAAAGAGCAGAATTGTCACAAGAGTTGTTTTAAGAGAACATTTAGCAATGCATGGTCTAAAATTGTTTGATGAAATTCAGCTTGGGCAGAAGGGGAGCTGGGAAATAAGGGTGTTTACTTCTGAGGCAGGGATACAACTTTTGTTGGTGTTTTTTTTTTTTTGCAACTCCACTCAAACTGTGACTGGTAATAAGACAGGGTTGGAAACTGCCAGTTCTTTTTCTCATTCTGTAGGGAATAGTTTGCTTTGGAGGGTTGCTTGTTGCCATACACTGATATCTTACTTTAGGAGTCATTATGCAAGTACTCCAAATGGGACCTGTGGGTAAGGAACACAAAAAATAGCAGCTGTTGCCTGGCCAGAAATGCCTTAGATCGGACAGGAAGATATTTTTTATTATTATTGAGAACAGATAGCTCAAGAGTTCTGGCTTTTGTTGGGTTTGTTTTGGTTTTAAGACCTAGCTCAGTTAATCTACTTCTATATGCTCAAAAGTAGGAGACTGTCTAGACCCTGTGTCCTTATTAACACTCCCTTAGGTGTGCCAGCACAACTCTTCATGGGGCCACACTGACCATTGGATTAAAAAAAAAAAAAAAACCACAAACAAAAACCCCAAACACACAAACCACCTCAACTCCCCTTCCCTCCAGTTCTTTTTTGGCTCATAGAGTGGCCCAGCAAACAGTTGTGCCAGCCATACTGTGGTGCAGGAGTTGGAATAAGCAGTGGGGATGAGAAAAGGGGCAAGAATAATTTAGTGTTCAAAGTGGATTGTCATGTCAGACTGATTATGCAGGGGTTCATTGCTGTCAGTGGAAAGAAATTGATCTTTGAGAGATGAGGAGTCTATTTTAGACTGGCATGAATCATTCTGAAGGTGTTTCTTTCTTTCTCCATGGATGATGAAGAGGAACTGATTGCACCAGCTCGGACAAGTCATCAAACTTATGCTTCATTTTTTGACTCTCATATTTTAATAATGAAAATATCAGCATGCCTATTTAATGTTCATAATGCTTCACCTTCAGCACTGTTGCAGAGATAGAAAATGTCACCAGTTAAAGCAGCAGCCCAAACATCAGGTGTGAGCACTAGCAATACCATGAAAATCCAACTGCTAACCATAATGGAACTGGTTGAAGGCCTAACTACTGGGGGGGGGTGTGGAAATCCACTTTTGACTGCTTGCCTTTGGGTAGACTGCCCATAAAATGAGGCTGTTCCTGCATGCTTTTCAGTGTTTCTATCCTGCAGTGAGAGCTTCAAAGACCAATATTGTCTGCTTGCCTGCTAATTTAGTTGGTACTTGAGCTCAAGTGGTAGCGGTGTTAGAGAACGTGGCTGCTTCAAACCACTGCCCTGACATAGTAGTGAGGGGTTTATTGTACATTATTGTTTTCTGTGTTGAAACTGATGCTAAATGATCACAAACTCAATTCTTTGACAGGAAACTATAGATTCACAGTTGTCTGTGCAACCTCTAATCCATCACCTTGTACCTGCAGATGATGACTGTTTTTAATTACAGGGTCATATGCTTTTTTCCATGGGAGAATGGCAGGGCTTGTTCTGTAGGGCACATGGTGCTGAGAAAATAAACCAAGTGGTCTCCTCCAAAGCAGCTCAGGACATTTGCTTCTCCCCAGCTGTGGCAAGACAATTGTTTGTGAGCTACTGTGGGATCTGGAAAAGAGCAAAAATGATGCCAAGGGAGGCTAGCATGAGATCCCAGGTCTCACCATAGACAGGGCCCACATGTTATTGAGGTGGCTGAAGCACAGAAGGCAAAGGCTCCCTCACTGCCTGTTTGCACTCCAGAGCTCCAGCTTGAGGCCCTGGTTCCTTCCATGTGCCTTCATCCCCAGCTGCTGGTCATTCAGATGAACCAGATAAGGGTGTGGTTTTAATTTGCTGAATTATCCAGCTGATGAGTAGCTGTGAGTGCCAGCCAGTACAGAGCTAAACTGAGAAGATGTGTTAAAAATGGCAGAGTTGAGTTTATGTTCTGTGGCCCTTCTGGTTCAGTACTGAACTGCCTGAAGTTATTTTGACTGTACTGCTGAACTTTAGCCTTAGAAAGTGCTGAGAGCTCAGTGCTGACGTTGAAAACTGGTAGCAGTGCTGCAGGGAAGAACCAGCCTCTTCTACAGGTTCTCCAAGTGGCTTTGGTCAAGATATCATTCTCTCCCTTGCTTTCCCTGATTCTGGGGTGTATTGCTACCTACCCAACTTCCCATAGTCCTGGGAAAAATAACAATTAAAACTCTGCTTTGTTTTGAACACTGTCATAAAAATGCCAAGCATGGGGCTTGTAGGATTCCTTTGGACGTGGGGGGAACAATCGCAAAGAGAGGTGCAGCCGCTGAATATTTAAATGGAGTGGTGAGTTTTGTTATCATTTATCACTTCTCCCCTTCCCCTCACCCCCCAATTTCTCATCTGTCAAATCAGATTAAAAATCATTAACTTGTAAATAGGTTGAGAAAAGAATTAATGCTTATTGGATTGAGATGCTATGTGGAGGCCACCACAGAAAAAGGTCTATGAAGCGATTAATAGCTTATTTGGTGGCTGGGCTTGGAAGCAATGCAACAAATTAGGGATAGGGATACATAAAGAATAAGAAGGATAAAAATCAATATTGAACAGCTGTCTTTACTTCCTAGTCTCACACTCCCATGTAGTGAATGAAGTATAATGGAGATGTATGTGATTACTCATTTAATAACTGTTATAAAGGGTTTGAATAATGGGACAGACCTCAGGTTATTTTTATGGTCTTAAATGTAGCATTACTTTCATCACACATTGTCACCTGAACTGTTACAGAGCGCCAACAGTTTGCACAGATGATGTGAAAGAAGTAGTGAGGCCATGCAGCAATGTAAAAAACAAAATACTCCAGTCAACAATGAGTGAAGAATGAAATAAAGCTTTGGGTGTCCTTGTTTGGATTAGGACAGGAGGGAAGAGGGGAAAAACCTAAGTGTTAAGGCTACTGGAATTGGTAAAAAATTAAAACAGAGGAGATTTTCTGGATCAGCGATATGCAGAGTGCCATACTGGTTATAGTTTTTAAATGTCCTGGTATCAGATGGTTTTCTGACTGATTACCAACAGACTCAAAATCGTAGGATATGTAGCTCTGGCTCAGAAACCAGATGATTTTTCTGATAGACTTCCATAAGACCTAACTTTTTCTTTTTAATAACCTAACTATTGTAGTCTCAATGCAAATTTCTGTATGTCTGATGAGGTAGGCTGTATGGAGTGGATGTTGTCAACAAGCTGGCTGGTGCTGGTGCTGCTCAGTCTCTTCGGGAATAATAGAATCTGGGAACAATTAAGAGGCAGTGTAATCAGTTCCTGGGGGCAGGAGCATACCCTCTTGCTTTTCAGCATTCCCTTGGCTGACTCATGAACTCTGTTGATTGACTTGGGAAGCAAATGAATCCAGCTCTCCTCCACAAGGAAGAGTTATAGAGGCAAGGTGGCGAGAGGAATACATCAGATCTTGGGCAGCTCCTGCCCTCTCTGCTGTGAAATGTGTGGAATTTACAGTGGCTACTCAGCTGCTAAGCAAGTACGTTCTCTTTTTTTTTTTTTTTTTGTTGCCTTTAAGCTCTGTTCATCCTTTAAATTACGATGAGCTATAGCTGGGAAATGCTCATGCATAAGCCCAGAGGAAAATCTTGACAGCTTGCTAGAAAACAAACTGTAACTAACTATAGTTGTCCAAAAATAAATGCAGCCATAAGATTTGCAAGCACTTCATATCGGTTTTAGTAAACTAAGGAAATGGTGTGTTTGGATTCAGAGCTCCTTGGGTTCCTCAGCCATGGCTGAGTGGTTATTCAGTCATTTCCAAGAAGGTAACTAAGATCTTTGCTTTGAGGTGCAGGTAGACATCCCTGTTTTAATGCACTCCATATTTCCATGTTTCCTTTAACCCAGGAATCTTAAGGGCGTTAGTAGCTGGTTAATGAGTGCAGGCAGGCAGGATCCCTGGCAGTCGGGCAGGGTCCTGGTCTTGCAGGTGAAGCATGGAGTGGTGCAGAGGGGCTAGGTACCCTGCCACAAGCTTCCTGCATGAGCGTGGGCAGTCTGCAATACAAACCAGATCATCTGCCTTCCAGTCCTACATGTGGAAAGCACAAGAGCACTTAAAGCATGAGAGCGCTTGAAACATTTCTTTTTTCCTTTAGTGTTACTTAGTTCTTTTGCCAAACAGTCTCTTCTTTTCCCCTTTATTGTAAAATACTGTATTTTGATGGTGGTATGTGCTCTAGGTAGCTACTCATCTCTCAGGCACCCAGAATGGGGGGGCTAAAAACTTGCAATACACCAAAGTGCGTGCAAGGAAGAGATGAGCTGCATGAGGAGCAGCACTTGCCTTTAATCGAGTTTGGTTTATGTTATCTTACATTCAAGGATGAGAAAAAGGCCAGTGGTGGAAAAAAAAAAACAACCCAGCCTTCCAGCGACTTGGTACGAGGAGAAGCGGCTGGGTGTTGGGGGGGGGCAGAGAAGAGACAGACGCATGGAAAATAAACTCCTGCTCCCTCAAAAACATGCATGCAGAATGATAGTGGGGTGGGTGTGGGGGCGTGTAAGCAAGTAACATCCCAGAAGCTGGAAGAATAAAATGAAAAGGCAGCAGGATCAGCCTGCAGATGAAAGGCAGCCCCTTTAACATTTGCTCCCGGACTCCGGCAACTCTCAGCAGTTGGCTGGAGACTAAGCTGGACGGTCCTGTGGAGCTCCAACAAAGGGACGAAACAAACCCCCGTCCCCCGGGGCCCCCCTCCCCGACAACGCGTGAAACAACTTGATAAATGATTGCTCTGTCAGGGGAAGAGGGGATGGAGACGTCTGGGAGTGCAGGGGGAATGTATCTAATTCAGGGCAAGGGGAGCTCAGGGTGGGAGAGGGGAGCAAGCAGAGGGGCGGTGGGATGGGGGTGCAGTGGTCCCCTGCCTTGGCAGCAAAAAATTAATAAGTATGCAGAAGCAGGGAGTGGCTGGGGGGGGACCAGCGGGGCGAAGTGTG